>NC_051185.1:102269467-102469466 GCF_013339695.2 Rhipicephalus sanguineus | reverse complement strand
TAGTGAAGCAATACGCGCGCAAAGCACCCCGCCAGACGCTATCTTTTTAAACTACACAATCGAAAACAAACTACAAACAACGCGTTTAGGCACAATCGGTTCGTTCGCTGAGAATTGATGACGCGCACTAGCTACCTGTCTAACATGTAGTTGTTATCGAAATGAAATAAACAAAGTAATGCTGTCAACAGCAGCGCAGGCATTTGCGAGTAGCCGCGATGCAGCTTTGGAGTTCGTACACGAAGTCGGTTTGTCTGTGCCTGCAAAAGTACACGGCGCGAAAACTGTCTCGTTCCGACATGACACGAAAGAGTGTTCTCCGATGAGTGCCAATTCTGTCACATACCACATCTATTAAGAACGGCGAACGTAAACACGGCGTTAATCATAAGCAGTAGCCGGAGCAACGGAACGATCTGCCGCTTCCCGTCGGCCGCAAGGAAATCTAATACCACATGGAGGCTAGTTTCCTGCTAACCTTTTTTCAGCATCCCATTTTCCTCAATCTCCACAACATGGCACACGAAAATATGTCGGCATTGCCGTTCCTATCAGCCGCCACACGTCGATAAGTACGCTCCGTGTGTGCACATGCGGAGCCTGTTTCACATGCGAGCGATTTTGCTCCAAGAGCGGAGCGGCTGCCGTCGCGTGAGCCCAAAAACAGGTTTTAAGAGCGACCAGTGGACGCTCGTAACGCCCGCGATCGAGATCGCTGGAGTTGGAAAAATTCGCTCGCGGCAGAGCGTCTGCCCAAGGTCAACCAATAGTCAACCAATGGGAGAGCAGTGACCTGCGGAGCACGTGACTGCAGGGGTGGAGTCGAGGAACGGGCGCGCGCGCCGGGAGGAACTCGGTTTCCTAGCAGACGACATCCGCAGCAACGAGCTGGCCGTGTAGAAGTGCCGTTCTTTTCCTTTTGTTGTTCTCTACGGCGCTTCCGTCAATGCAGACAAATCGTTTGCACGTGTCATTTTGTTCTTTTGCATTTTATCGAACCGTGGCACCAACATAGGTCCGGTCAGGGGGACCCTACGGCACTCCGCACTTATAGCTCGCAGCACATGCTGCTCTTTTTTCTTGTTTACCACTCTGGCCCAGCAGGTTCGAAAAGTTTGCTGTTTTCTTTTTTTGAATGGTCACGGACCCCGCTGACGACAAGTGCCGCCGCCTCTTTACTGGAATGCCCATGGGCAAAAAGAGGGACAAGCTCCTTCACAAACACACAATATCGTCGACTGGGCCGCTTGCATCTGGTTGCCGGCCCAGACAGCGCACCAGCGCCTCGCGGCATTAGAGAGCAAAAGCCACCGAAAGCCCCGTGAAAGCTTAAAGCCACAAAAACCAATTCTTTCTTTTGCTTTTCCATGGCCAAGTGTATGAGCGTGCAACAAGACTTGCGTGGTAAAATAAGAAAGCTGGGACAGAAATAAACGTGACTACTGAAGTTGTTTAATTGCACTCTGATACACTGCACATTTTCATCACTCAAGGTTTAGGCGCGTGAAAATTGAGCACCGAAGTAGAAGGCTGGTGAAACTCGCAATCCAAGCGCACCAAAACAAGCGAACTTGGACAAACTAAGCGGGCGCTTTGCACAACCATCACTGCGCATCGCAGAGGCGCGCGCCGCGCAAGAGCGGTTCATGTGAAACGAAGCCGCGGCCGAGCGTCCTGGTGCCGCTCGATCGCCGCAGGCCCCGCCGCTCAGTCGCGCGCATGTGAAACAGGCTTTAGCCTTCAACATGGCGGAAATGCGCACTGCGGCCGCTAAATGGCAGCAGATTTTGCATAAGGTCTATAGAACCTAGATTTTCTTAGAATAACAGAGAGCTGAGCTAGTTGGTAAGTATTCATTCTAAAAAGACAGGGCGTGCAAACACGGACACAAGAAAGAAGTCAGAACACCACAAACGCCGACTAACAACTGAAGAGACGCACAACGGCGGAAAAGAAAGAAGGCACGAAAACTTATCTGCGCATGCCCAGGCATGCAATAGGCGAACCTATCAATCCGGCACGCGTGGGGGTCTACGTGGAAGATAGCTGCTAAGGCATTTGATTTCATCTTTATGCAAGTTAATCGACGGTTGGCTCACGCATGCGCTACCACTATTCTCGATGTGCCATGCTTCAATCAGGCGCGTCTCTTCATTTCTATGCCGGTACAACACTGCACATACCTCGAATTTAGGCGTGCACTTACGATCTCGACAATGTAAAGATATATTACATGGTGAGCCTCCTGTTAGCGATCTTCCAACAATCTCTGGTTAATGCATCGGCTCGTCTGCCCTACGCAGAAGCGGCCGCAGATGAAAGGGACCTTATACACCACACTTCTACGGCAACTAGTGAATTTGTTGCTGTGTTTCACGAAACAAATATCGGTCCGCTTCTTGTCATTTACTCGTTCATTCTTCCTCTGCACAGCGGCACAAATCTTAACTAGCTTATTGGCAGCCGTGAAAAAAACATTAACGCCGTATCTACTTCCTGCTTTCTTTAGCCTGTGAGATACGCAATGAATGTACGCTATACCTACGACACGTTTTTTTCCTATCGCTTTCTGCAACCATGCTCGGACTTAACATAACTCACTTCTTTAAACGTTCAGCAACAGTGGCCACTGCATCACGAGGATACCTTACATTTAAAGACGCGTAGCCTATGCGTTAAAGCTATCACTCATTTTGTGCTCACATGACTTGGTGAGGGCTGACTTAAGGCAAGACATGGCGATGCGGCTTTTTAAAGCCTTCGAGTGCTTCGACGAAAAATTTAACAGCGCTTTCGAAGATCTAGGAGAATACTGCCAACACACGTGGTTCTTCTGAAAAGGTAAGGAATTGTCTAGAAATTGTGTTCCATTAGTCTGAGGCACCTCTTTAGTAAAGCTCAGTCTTCCTCCGTTTACTTAAAATTCTTCGCTTACTGAGGGTACCACCGTTTCAAAGCCCTCCCCACTGCAAAAAATCAAGTAATCGTCCAAATAACGAAAAACCTTATTAACCGAATTACCTAAGGTGCCTTCCAAATGTTTGTCAATCTTGCTAAGGTATAAATCACGAAGAACCGGAGCAACCTTGGAACCAATGCATATTCCTGATTTCTGCACATAAATGCCTTCCTTCCAACCTACCAGCGTCGACTTTACACACATGGAAAGAATTTCTAGAAAAGCCCCGGTAGAAACACCACATTGATCGGTGAGAACCGTCTCGTACCCTTCTACGTTAATACAGTCATTAATTAACACATTTTAACAAGTCCTCATGCGTCTAAGAGTAATAAAGGTCTTCAATATCCATACTAAAAGCTTTACAACAGCCGAGGTTCTCCTCTGAGAGGTACTGAACTAGCGCCTGAGAATTACGCATAAGAAAAGTGTCTGAAAAACTCAAAGAGGTTAAGCAGTTCTCCAAATGACTAGATACAGCGACCAGCCAGGTGTCTTGCACTGAACCGATTGCTCGAAAGCGAATCTCGTTCTTATTTGTTTTCGCTGAAAAAAAACAATTCAAAAGCAAGTGATTTAGCCTTCTTGACATTACAAGCTTTTCTCTAGAGGTTATGTCTTAAGAAAAGGTCGACAGCACGTTGCCTAACTACCGATGGTTTAAGTTTTACCGTCCTTAAAGTGCGCAGATAAGATTTCGTGCCATCTTTCTTTACCGCCGTTGTGCGTCTCTTCAGTTGTTAGTCGGCGTTTGTGGTGTCCTGACTTCTTTTTTGTGTGCGTGTTTGCACGCCCTGTCTTCTTTTAGAATGAATACTTACAAGCTAGCTCAGCTCTCTGTTATTCTAAGCTTCGTTTCTAGTACTCTGAGCCCTGTTCCATGTACTCCTACTCATCTGAACAATCCTGCCCATAGAGCCTCTTTAATTGCTATTTGCTTGTTGTGTGCTAATATTTTTCATGGTTTTCTAAGAATAGAGTTTGCCCAGTTGAAGTTCAACTTTTGTGCGGCTCTCTGCAACCATATAGCGGACATGCCAGGAGGATATGTGCCATATTGACCACGGAATCATGGCGTCAAGTGAGATTTTACCATGAATGCCTCAAGGACCTTTGCTCGACTCCACGTGACGATCGTCGCCAGCAGCAGATGTACGCCGACTGGATGAGGGTAGCTAACCAGCATGCGAAATTCATATGGGGGGTAAAACTTCGAGAATTTCAACCATGTAAGAGGAAGATCATTTCTACTGTTTCACCGCAAAATAACTTGCTAGTTCTCGGAGGAGCTGCCTTAGATGATAGTCACTGCAAAACCCTAGCATTACGTCCCAAGTACTGTTTTAAGCCGAACCTGAAACCACTAGACGTTTTAAGTTTGTCGTGCACAATCACTAGACTAGTTCCTGAAAAAGAGCTCTCCCACTGCATTTCAGACTCCGTTGCTAGTATCAAGCGATCTAATAGGCATGTCAAGTGTCCTGATCCTGTCCTGCCTTTGGTTAATTACTGGGTCGAGAGGAAACTCAGGCCAGTAATTTCAGATAAGGAAGGGTATCTTGTAATTATGCCAGACAGTTTGTTCTCAGAAAAAGCATAAACAGCAATAAAAAAGAATTTTAGAACGGTAAAAATTAAACCATCGGTTGTTAAGCAACGTGCTGTCGACCCTTTGTCAAGACATAACCTCGAGAGAAGAGCGTTTAATGTCAAACAGGCCAAATCACTTACTTTAGAATTGTTTTTTTCAGAGAAAACACATAAGAACGAGATTCCCTTTCGAGCAATCGTTTCAGAGCAAGGTACCTGGCAGGTCGCTGTATCTAGTTATTTGCAGAACTGCTTAAGCTCTCTGAGTTTTTCAGACCCTTTTCGTATGCGTAATTCTCAGGCGCTAGTTCAGTACTTCGCAGAAGAGAACCTCGGCTGTTGTAAAGCATTTAGTATGGATACTGAAGACCTTTATCACTCTTTGCCGCATGAGGACTTGTTAAAATGTGTTTATGAATGTATTAGCGAACAAGGGCACGAGACGATTTTCACCGATCAATGTGCTGTTTCTTCCGGCTTTTCTAAAAATTCTTTCCATGTACTTAAATTCGACGCTGGTAGGTTGGAATTAAGGCGTTTATGTGCAGAAATCAGGGAAATGTATTGGTTCTAAGGTTGCTCCGGTTCTTAGTGATTTATACCTTAGCAAGGTTGACAAACTTTTGGAAGGCACCTTATGTAATCCGGTTAAAAAGGTATTTCGTTATGTGGACGATTACTTGATTTTTTGTAGTGGGGAGGACTTTGAAACGGTGGTAATCTCAGTAAGCGAAGAACTTGAAGTAAATGGAAGAGGGTGCCTCAAAATAATGGAACCCAATTTCTAGACATTTCCTCAACTTTTCAGAAGAACCACGTGTGCTGGCAGTATTCTCCTAGATTTCCGAAACCGCTGTTAAATTTTTCGTCGAAGCACGGCATCGCCATGTCTTGCCTTATGGCAGCCCTCACGAAGTCGTGTGAACACAAAATGAGTGATAGCTTTAACGCACAGCTTACGGGTCTTTTAGATGTAGGGTATCCTCGTGATGCAATGGCCACTGTGGGTGAACGTTAAAGAAGGACATAATGTTAAGGGCGAGCATAATGTTAAGAGCGAGCATGGTTGCAGAAAGCGATAGGAAGAAACGTGTCGTAGGTATACCGTACAATCATTGCTTATCTCACAGGCTGAAGAAAGTAGGAAGTAGATACGGCGTGCCGCTGTGCAGAGGAATAATGAGCGAGTAAAAGACAAGAAGCGGACCGATATTTGTTTCGTTAAACACACCTACAAATTCACTGATTGCCGTACAAGTGTGGTGTATAAGGTCCCTTTCACGTGCGGGCGCTTCTACAGTAGGACAGAGGGGCCGCTGCATTAACCAGAAGTTATTGGAACATAAGAGATCGCTAACAAGAGGCTCACCATATATATATCTTTGTATTGTTGAGATTGTAACTGCACGCCTAAATTCAAATGAATGCGCAGTGTTGTATCGGCAGAGAACTGAAGAAACGCTCCTGATGATCGAAGTATGGCATATCGATAGTAGTGGTAGCGCATGCGTGAGCCAACCGTCGATATACTTGCATAAAGATGATATCAAATGCCTTAACAATCCACGTAGACCCCCACGCGTGCCGGATTGATAGGTTCGCCTATTGCATGTGCATACGCAGATAGGCTTTCGTGCCTTCTTTCTTTTCCGCCGTTGTGCGTCTCTTTAGTTGTTAGTCAGCGTTTGTGGTGTCCTGACTTTTTTTCTTGTGTCCGTGTTTGCACGCCCTGTCTCTTTATAATGACTAGATTTTTTGTTGCAGAATTGTTAACATTAGTCAGAGATGTTTCAATGTGTGCTGAAGGCAGTGATGTTTAAAGGTGTTTTCGGTAGGCGTTGACGCGGTTTCGCGGGCAAAGCTCCCCAAGTCAAAACGTTCCTTCGGGATAATAGCCTAGCAGTCCTCCCTGCAGACAATGAAGGCGGGTTTGTTGTTCTTCCGCATGAGAATTTAAAAGTGAAGGCCAATACAGCTATTAATAATAATAATAATAATAATAATAATAATAATAATAATAATAATAATAATAATAATAATAATAATAATAATAATAATAATAATATCTGTGGTTTAATGTCCCAAAACTACGATATAATTATGCGAGACGCCGTAGTGGAGGGCTCCGGAAATTTTGGCCACCTGGGGTTGCCAATGCAGCTATTGGATGTGCATTCTTAAGTAAAAAATGATGTTTCACTGAAAAAAAGTAAAGAGCGAAGCAAAATATTATGTCAAATGTTAAACCACAGCAAACTCGCCCGTGATATTGGCAGTAAAAGGCATTGTTTTTTAACTGTTCTTTAAGTGAAGACCCATAAGCCAGAATGGCCCTTGCGCATCATCGTGTCAGAATCAGGCAGATGGCAAAAGTCTGTTGGCCTTTACATTCAAGAGTAGTTGAAGTTACGAAGCATACATGATCTCTTTCTGACAAAAAATTCTTAGCAAGTGATCAGTTATCGTCAAACTGAGTGTTGCAATAACTTGCGTGCTTTCTCTATCGATGTCAAAGATCTATAGTATGCCTTACCTCATAATGAACTGCTGTTGTGCGTTCAAGAATGCATGGACGTTCATGATGAATTGAAATTGATTAATACCATCTGCGTATCGTTGCAAGGGTTTCGTGAGTTTCTTTCTTTCTATTTGCGCGCCATATTTTCTGAATCAGGAATTCGCATTGGTTCATGCATTGCGCCCATCCTTAGTGATCTGTATCTTGCCCGCGTAAACAGAAAATTGGGAAGCCAACTTATCAGTTCTAATGTCAAGAAAGTGTACCGGTATGCTGACGATTGCCTTGTTTTACTGGATACAACCAGATTTGACAATGACGTATCTCAGCTACTAGATGCTTTTACAAAGTGCCTTCATACGCTTCTTATCACCGATGAAACACCGGGAATCAACAGCCTCAGATATCATACGGATGTGTTTAGAAGGTAACCATATGTCTGTTGGTCGTATGAGCATAGAGAAAATAAGCCATTTCTGCCATTTTCGTCGGGTCAATCTAAGCTCGTAAAGAGGAGTATAGAGAAGCTAACTGTAACGAACGCGCTTCGCCGCTCCTTCTGTTACAAGTGTCAGAGCAGTTTCGTGCTCAGGCCGAGCGCTTGAAAAATACCGGGTAGCCACAGCCAGTGAGCACTTCAGTGGCCGAAGGTCTTAAAACCGTCAAACGTGGCCGCCTGAATCCGCTGACAAAAGTTCCACAAAAAGAGGGGGGAAGAAAGAAAAGTAGGCTGTGGTACCTTATGTACACGATGTATCACACAGGCTTATGAAGACCGGAAGCACCGCTAACGCCAACTTCGTGTTCGCAGCGCCAAACAGACTACCCAGTCTGTGCACAGCCAGCTACCGGAAAGCGAGGGAAGCTTGGTGTACGACAAAGAACAGACATAGCTTTGTTGAGTGCGCCACCAATGTGGTGCATGCGCCACCGCTAACGTTCGGGAGGAAGCAAACGCCGGCCAGACTGGTCAATGTATGAACGACAGCTTGCGGGAGCATGCCAACAATGTGCGCAATGGCGCGATGAGGGCCATCTTAGCCTCCACTGGAAGAATGTGGGTGCAATGCCCAAGTATTCGCAATGCTACATCGTGGCAAGCGGCGCCAAGCAAATGACAGGCGAGGTAACACAAGGTGCGAATATAGCTAAATGGCGGACACGTGCGTAAGTTCAACATCAGTAGGTCTGACAAAGAAAGAAATCAATTATCTTAATCACAATTCATGAACGACATGGCGGAATGGGCAGTAAATATCTTCTCTTAATCTTTTCTTGTTTAGCCGGCTTTCACTTTGCAGTTTTCGACGTTTCCGACGTGAAATATGAAAAATGCCGTCGTGCGGGCTTTTCACCAGTCCCATATACAGTGAAACCTCGGTGATACGAATCTCGCGGGGTTACCAAAAATATTCGTATCATCCGAAATTCGTATCACCAGAAAACATATAAAATTAGTATGCGACAAAAGAAAGTTGGCATACGTTTTGATTCAGTGTTTTTCAGGGCCGCAGCGACGTCATGAACAGCTCTGAATGGTTGCCAGCAAAGTTTTTAAACGACAACGATCATACTTCTGCTCGTATATAAGGTGCATGCGCGCGCGTGTATTTAATGAACCAGATGTGTTGTGCCCCGAGACCGCTAGTAGCCCCTTCCTAATCCTACTACGCTTTGCTGCATGACACCACAGTACGGCGCCGAAAGTGACTTAAGAAGCGCTTTGCACACGATAGATGGAGGCCAAGCTCCTTCAAGACCGTCCGCTTCGTCTCTTGGGGTCTCCGTCCACCTTTAATGGGACTTCATGGCGGACCCGCAGCCCAGGTTTCAGTCTTGTTTCATAGAACGTCTGATTGCGGGGATATGGCTTGCATGGACGTGGCAGGCACGGGTTAACACAGTACAAAGACGCTGCTGCCTCGAGCACAGGAACCTGCGTCAACACGTCGAAAAAAAAAGAAAAGCGCGACGACAACGTCATCTGTAACCTAAACGCGAAGGCGCCTAAAGGCCTCCAATATTCGCGCGCACTATTTCGGAGGCAACGACGCAACGTTGATGGTGCGCAGCGCGCATGCCCGCCCCCGCGCGTCACTGCCGCGTCTTCCGCGACAGCGCGAGCCACACCTGTTCGTACCTGTGCGCTAGTGTACGTTCGTATCAAACGTTGCGGAGTGCAAGTCGGTTCGCAACAACCGTACTCTAATACATTGCAGGCTAATGGGCCTTTGCCGGGACTAGAGTCACTGGAAAATCAGAGTACCGCAAAGGTAGGCTGCACGCGGGCAACATTGGGTGGCGACGGCCATGTCCCTTCCAGACCGTCCGGCGCGTCGCTAGCGTGTGTTGAGAAGTGACCGATCTTTTAGCCTCAGTGCCGCGTTACGCTCGGCAGAACGGCATTATGTGTGTGTGTTTCTTCAAGAGGATATTAGAAGTGATTTCGAGTCATCGACAGGTATGGATCGACTGCGCGGTTGGCGGTGTAACTAATGAAACGTACGGCGAATGTTGCCATGTGCTCGTGAACTCTCTTCATGGCTTCATCAGTCTCTTTTCGTGTCACGCCCGGGCGTGTTCGCTAGGTCGGGATCTGTAAACATAGTTGCATTAGCGCGGTGACATCGTGCGAGATGCCATTTACTTGGACATTTGGTGTAACTTCACTGTTTGCGCTGGCTTTGCAGTCGGTGTTCAGGTTCACTGCACTCGAGAACGTTATCGAACATCGAGAACATTCAGCATTGCGTCCTACTGATTGCTGACGCATAGCTTGCTATGCGCACCGTGCTTGCTGTTCAACTGGTGGATATGTGTAATAGAAGTTGTGTGTGTACGGTAATTGGAAGTTGTGCGCGACGTCTTGATTCGGAATGCCAGCAGCCGAACGCACGGGCGAATCGGCGTGCGGTAGGTAAGGTGCATCTTACGATACGCAGAAAATAGGCCATCAAAAATTATTGACATCACTACTTAATTGTTTCATTTCCTATTTCTTGTCTCCCTAATATTCCCAACATTGCAATGAATTTGCAAATATTTTGCTGTGTTCTGACAAACAGTTCTCTTTTGGGCGTTGCCAGCGCGTAAACAGCTGGGGTTCGGTTTCTGCACTGCTGCATTTTTTTTCATAGCGCACTCTTATTAAAACTTCCTCGGCACGGTGCTTTATGTTCTTTTGATCAGAAATAGCATATCCCGGAATTTTTAAAGCGCATGCTACTGCAACACAGTATGTATATATATCTAGGGCTCGCATAAAATCGACTCCCTCAATGCGTGGGATCTGCTTTTTTTTTGCTTTTTTTGTTGTGACCATTTCTCATCAACTATACAGTATCTTAAGGGTACGCTCGGTGCAATGCAGCATTAGCACCATTATTTTGCAACAAATGTAAAAATACGCTTGATAACATTGCCTTATACCAAGTTTATCAACAGAGTTCCACGCTTCTGTTTTGTGCAGTGCCAAAGATCATGCCACAATTGCCTTCAAGGTATACCAGTAAACAGTTATTATTTTAATAAACCTTCCATTTCGCTCTCGTGCGTGACACGCTTATAACTCGGATAGCATGCGTAATCTGTTCAACAGATCGAGATATAAACAGCCGAGCAAATAGAAAGGTATGTAGTTTTCAATATCGCTGACCAAATATAGCGAACCGAAAAGGTGAAGTATCCTGTCGCATGAGATCTTTTCCAGCAAAGTTAGTGTAGTTCACTGCAGGAAGGAGTGTTATTCGAGGGGGGCGAATTCGTTCAGGGCAACTATGCAGCCACGAAGAACGGCGCTCTTTGACATTATTTTTCCCACACGGCAAACGAGATTCCCAGAGTAGCTCACCAGTAACGTTCGATTGATGGTGAGCTACTCTCTTCTGGCATCTGCATGCAGTGGCGTAGCCAGGAGGTGGCACACCGGGCCCGTGCCCCCCCTCCCAAAAAATGTCTGCTTACGCCCCTGTCTGCATGACGCGTTTAAAAAAGCGACGATTTTCTGGGGACCGTGGTACTGCTAAATGGCCACCCACGCTCTGCATTGAACGCGCTAGAAACGTGCCTGCACCCAAAGCGCTTGGAAGGGATATGGCGGCGAGAAGTCACGTGATGCGAGTATGCCAATCGCGTCGGCGGCGGCGCGCGGAAAACAGATGCGATACTCTGAAATTTTTCCAGTGACTCTAGCCGGGACCACAGAAAAATTCGTATCACCCCGAAATTCGTACGAGCCGTGATCGTATCACCGAGGTTTTACTGTATATGAGCGCGACGCTTTGAAAATAAATCTGTTGGAATTTAGCGCCTGTATTCGTCGGTGTTAGTTGTTTTTGTCTCGTACGTGCGCTAGAAACAGCAAGTGAACACGAACATGACGAAATCTACGTGATTCCACTAATCATTAATCTGACGTGGCAAAGGTTTTGAACGCGCTTTAGGATTTCGGGTTTTCTCTGTCGGAGATCCATGCCGTATTAATTGACTCACATGTTTCTGACGATCCACTCGTGCGCGTCTCCGTCCGTGCACAGGCGGACGCGGAGGCACTTCACGTTGAAAGTCGGAACCACATTGCTCATCGAAAATATAACCCTATTGAAACCTATTCTCACGCGCTCTCGGCGCGCTCATCTGCGGCGTGGCGCAGGGCGAGCGCGCGCTCGAAAACGCACGCGCGTGCCCAGTCACGTGACGTCGAAAAAAAGAACCAATAGCGGCGGGCGCCGCTTAGCGCCGCTGGCTCCCTCCTCGCTTTCTCTTTTTTCCCTCTTGTGTGCGCTGCTGCGCCAGCAATTCATAATACGCTCCCGGGTCCGAGCTGGCACAACCCTCTGACGGTAAAAGCGAAACAAAACGCTGCAGTAAAGATACACAATGCAATTTCAGGTTACAGTAAATGAGATTTAATAACAGTATCAGCGTGAAAGCCAACGAATTCAGCTGTGTGATGGAAATCGGAGGTCTTCTTTTACTCGGATATTAGCGAATAGGTTTAAAATAAGTTCTCCGAAACATCAATTGATAGATCAGTTTAAATCAAAGTCTCACTAGAGCGTTACAGGTTGCTGCTGATCACCAGTTGTTTTGTCGTTGCATGCTGCCATGTTTTAGCCAACTGCGAAAAGAAACGCGGTTGCAACAACGAAATTTTACATCATCATGAAACGACGAAGGGTCCAGTACACTCTTAAAAGAAGAGTCATTTCTACCTGACTCTCTTTGTGGCAGCCGATGATCACCTTTTTTTCCTAAAGATAATCACAATACTCTGGTCGGCGCTCCTGCATAAAATAGATGTCTCCCTTGCTCCAAAAGAGTCAGCCATGGACATGCATATACAGGGTGATTTTTTTTTAAAGAAAGCTTTGCTGACTACGACCAATATACAGTTCGCTGGTTTGGCGAGTGTATAATATGATATGCTGAAAGCTACTGGTTGAGAATATATAGAATGCGATCGTGAAATGTGGAAGTACGCACGCAATATGCGATGACTTCAATTACATTATTGCTGAAATAGCTCGTCGAAATGTCTACAAATATGCAGGATTCTGAAAAATTTAAAGTCTTGCCCTCCAAGCGACACATTGATAGTTATGACAACGTTTCACAAAGACAGCGCTGACAAATTTACGAATCTCTAAACGTTTGCAAGTGAGGTTCGTAGATTCGTACGACTGAATGTACTGCAGAAAACATACGCTTACTAGTTATATGAGCATGCATGGTGTTGAATTGTTACATCTTAGTGCAAACTATGAAAGAAATGCATGAATAAGAAGTAGAAGAAAGGAAGAAAGGAGAAAGGTAGGGGGCAGAAAGGTCTGCTTTCTCCTACATTTTACTCGTGCCTTGCTTTCATAGTTTGCGCTAAAATGTACCCCGCCAATTTCAACGAACTCGCCCAGCGACATGTTTTACTCAAACATGGTGTTGCACGCGCAGGCGATCGGGAACAGATCGAGCTTGATGACCGTGAAAACATGTGCCGCAATGCTGTCATGAAGGCCCAACCACATGCACGCGACTTTTGAGCGACTGCGACGAGCGACAGCGACAAACGGGCTCCGTCGCGCTGTCGCGTCGCGACGGGAGCACCAACCTGTTCGCGACGAAGTGTCACGGTTGCTCTATTGAAAACTATTCCGTGCGCGCAGACACGCTCATCGCGGCGTTGCGCAGGAAAGGATGAGGCGCGCGAGAGGGGGAGCGTAGGAGAGGAGAGAGAGGGGGAGGGGACGCGCATGCGCAGTGGGGCTATGGGCGCCGCGGGAGGTATGGACAAAGCCCCCGCCGTAAGAGCTTCGCGTCTAAAAGTCGCACTACATATTGTTACGAAGTGTCACTGCCAGAGGGAATCGAAAGGAGCTGGAGAAGAGGAAGACGACGACGACGCTGCTCCTCCGATCACCACGGTCTTTTGTGCCTCGGTGTTCATTAAATACCCCTTAAACATCTCTTGTGCACGTAACAGATTGGTGGAAGGTGCTGGGTACGACGAACCCCACGACGGAAGCACTACTACCTGGACTTCGCCGCAGCTGCCGTCTTGCCGGACTCCCACCATCGCCGATCGAGATGTCTCACGACCAGAGCGCTGGTGCTTCGAGGGCGACAGCGATAGGTTCCTTGCCTTACTATCGAGCTCCGCCGAACTTTGGCGGGACCTCTGGAGAAGACGTGGACGAGTGGCTGAAGAAATACAAGAGGGTGAGCAGAAGCAACGGCTGGGATTCGTCAGAGCAGCTCAGTCATGTTGTATTTTCACTGACTAACACAGCTCTCATGTGGTATGAGAACCACGAAGACATGTTCACATCTTGGGATCGTTTTGTTGAGGAAGTACAGAATTGTTTCGGTGATTCCAACGCGAAGAAGAAGCGGGCGGAGCAGACATTGGCTCAGAGGGCACAGCTTCCAGGTGAGACGTGTACCACGTACATTGAAGAAATTTTGAAGCTGTGTAACATAGTGGATGCCAGGATGACTGAAGAAGATAAGGTTGGACACGTTCTGAAGGGGATAGCGGAAGATGTGTACAATTTCCTGATCGGAAAAGAGAGCCTGACCTCCGTGTCCGACGTGATGCAGCATTGTCGCACATTTGAAACGCTAAAGATGCGACGGATAGCGCCAAAATTTGGCCGTCTCTCTAACGTCCCGACGGTGGCTAGTGTCGACACAATGACGCCCAATGACCTGGCATCGACAATACGGCAGATTGTGAGAGAAGAACTGTTTCGGTGTCAGCGAATCTCGCATGACCCCAGCGACTTCCAGGACAGCTATGCAAGAGACACAGAACGCGCACGAACCCCGGCTACTCTGGCTCCATGGCAACCATCAGTTAATTCGGCAGATTCCGACGAATACAGAGGCACACGGCGATCTGGGTTCTCGTATCGGCCACCCTCGAATGACGAAAGACGTTTGCGCTCACGTCGTTTCCCTCAGCGAATTTCGGCTGGCTACGGTGCCCGTGAAGAGCGATATTCCCATCCTACGCCTTCTCATAGGGCTGGCTACTCTGAGCAGCCGCGTGTGTCCCGACCTCTTCCGGTGTGCTACCGATGTGGTGTTCCGGGTCACATCTCACGTTTCTGCAACTACCGCCCTTCATACCAGCGAGAGCCCTTGCCCATGGACACCCAGCCTTTTGACCACACGTTCTCTACGCCACGGCCACCACGCACATCTGCCAGTTTACGCTACCCGTCGCCGGCCTCTGATCGAAGCTTGACTCCGCCGCCAGCTCCACGTGCTCCACGATCCCCATCGCCGCGGCGTCGTACGCAATCACCGCCGCCGGAAAACTAGCAGGTGCGGCCAATGGGGGTGAGGCCACAGGATACCAGGCACTATCGACAGACATACCTCCGTCATTGTTTATGCTCAAGAACAAAGTTCACGTACTTGTTGATGGTGTCCCTACCATGGCTCTTGTGGATACGGGTGCGACTATTTGTGTAATGAGTGCTAATTTCAAGAACCTTCTTGGGCCTAAGGTGATGTTTTGTTTGAGTCGTGGAGTGACATTACGTGGTGTGAGTGGTGACGCGTTGTGTCCTGTGGGAGTTTGTACTGTGGATGTGTCCTTGTGCGGCAAAGTGTTTCCCACAGAATTTGCTGTTATTACACGATCCACGCATGACGTTATTTTGGGAATCGATTTCTTGCGGGAGTGTGGGGCAACCGTTGACTGCAGAAGTGGGCACCTTTCCGTGCACGGTAGTTTTCCAGCTGCGCTTTTGGAGAATTCACCGCGTGATGATTGCAGCTTTTTTGTCTCCGAGGACACGGTCGTTCCTGCATTCTCTGCCATGCGTGTTCCAGTGACTTGTTCTAGTAACGACCTCGCCACGTTCGACGCCACACTCGAACCGATTCCTTGGGCCTGTGTGAAAAAGAACATTTTAGTCCCCCATTGCGTGGTGTCTGTAGTTAACGGACGCACAAGTGTGTGGGCAATCAACAACTCAATGGAGCCTGCAGTGTTGCCTGGTGGCATGAAACTTGCTGCATTCAACCCCGAATCATCTACGACGCTGGTGGCTCTTCTCGATGCTGCAGGCGATAACGGACATGTAGCTTCTCAACGGTCAGATGATTTAAAACTGCTACAAATGATCAGCAAGTCACTTAGCCAAAGCGAACGTCACACCCTCCTTAACGTTCTCTCCAAGCACTCTAAAGTGTTCGACTTCTCAAAACGCAGCCAAATGCCCTCTATTCCATCGTCTCGAATACGTCATCGAATCAACACCGCGTCCGCGCATTCCATACGGCAGAAGCCTTACAGAGTGGCACCATCAGAGCGCGAGATTATCAACGAGCAAGTGCAAGAGATGCTAACGAAGGGAGGAATTCAAGAATCGGCGAGTCCCTGGGCCGCACCAGTCATTCTTGTGAAGAAGAAAGATGGTACGTGGAGATTCTGCGTAGACTATCGCCGACTGAATTCCGTTACCAAAAAAGATGTCTATCCGCTGCCGCGTATTGATGACGCCATAGACTGTTTACATTCTGCTTCCTATTTTTCCTCTGTTGATTTAAGGTCCGGTTATTGGCAAATTCCAATGCACGCAGCTGACAAGGAAAAAACGGCATTCGTTACCCCAGACGGGCTTTACGAATTCAACGTGATGCCGTTCGGATTATGTAATGCGCCGGCGACATTCGAAAGATTCATGGACACTATTCTGCGGGGCTTGAAATGGCAGATTTGTATGTGCTACCTTGATGACGTAGTAATTTTTGGACGCACATTTCAGGAGCATAATTCTCGTCTGGATATTGTGCTCGACTGTATTGAAAAGGCTGGGCTTGTGTTGAATTCAAAGAAGTGCCATTTTGCTGAGCGTCAAACTTTAGTGTTAGGACATCTCGTCGATAAAGATGGCATTAGACCTGACCCACAGAAGACAGAAGCCGTTGCATCATTCGAACCTCCTAAATCTCTGAAACAGCTTCGTAGCTTCATCGGGCTCTGTTCATATTTTCGGCGGTTCATACCCGGCTTCTCGGATATCTGTCACCCCCTCACGAATCTTCTACGCAAGAACACTCCGTTTCAGTGGACCCCTGACTGTGATACCGCTTTTCGCCAGCTGAAGTTTCTGTTAACTTCACAACCAATCCTTCGGCACTTCGACCCTTCGTCTCCGACAGAGATTCACACAGACGCAAGTGGCGTCGGCATCGGCGCCGTTCTTATTCAGCGCTCTGGCAACAAAGAACATGTCGTAGCGTATGCAAGCCGTTCCTTAAGCAAGCCTGAACGCAACTACACTGTAACCGAGCAGGAATGCCTTGCAGTCGTATTTGCCGTGCAGCGGTTTCGATCGTACATTTACGGTCGCCCGTTTACCATCGTAACAGATCACCATTCTCTATGCTGGTTGGTCAACCTTCGCGACCCATCCGGACGCCTCGCTCGATGGGCCCTTCGTCTACAAGAATACGAATTCACTATTTCGTACAAAAGTGGCCGTCGACACGCTGATGCGGATTGCCTTTCTAGGATGCCACTACCGACGACAGATTGTGAAGCCGACAACTTTGACCATCTTATCGCTTCTCTGTCAGCTGACTTTCCGGTTGCTTCGACCTTCGCCGCTGAGCAGCGCAAAGACCCCAGCTTGAAAGCTCTTCTTCCTCCAACGCAAGGCCCCATAAGCGAAGGCCGATTTTGCACCCGAGATGGTCTTCTTTACAAGAGGAACTTATCAACGACGGGCGCTCGCTTTCTACTGGTGGTTCCCGAGTCTCTTCAGACATCTGTTCTGCGTATTACGCACAATGACCCGACGTCTGGTCACTTGGGGACCACGCGAACACTAAGCCGCACCAAAGACCGATTCTACTGGCCTCAAATGCGCAAAACAGTTGACACCTATGTGGCTAGTTGTACCCAATGTCAGAGCCACAAGCGACCTACCTCAGCTCCAGTCGGTTACCTCCAGCCAGTAGATCCAGCCAGCACTCCGTTCGAAAAGGTCGGCATAGACTTGATCGGACCGTTTCCGCGTTCTTCGAGAGGCAACAGGTGGATAATTGTGTGTGCTGACTACATGACACGGTACTGCGAGACGGCAGCCTTATCCTCCGCCACGGCAGCCCAGGTTTCCGAGTTTATACTCCATTCCATCATACTTCGACATGGGCCTCCTCGAGTGATAATAAGTGACCGTGGTCGCCAGTTTACTGCCGATGTTGTGGAAGAATTACTCCGTTCGTGTGCCTCCAAGTTCCGTCACTCAACAGCTTATCATCCGCAAACTAATGGCCTCGTCGAGCGCACAAACCGAACATTGATAAACATGTTATCAATGTACGTCGCTTCGGACCACAGAAACTGGGATGAAGTATTGCCGTTCGTGACATACGCTTTCAACACTGCGAAGCACGAAACCACAGGCTATAGCCCTTTCTTCCTCCTGTACGCACGTTCACCGCGTCATTCGCTGGACACTGTCTTTCCTTTTGTTATCCATGACGATTTGTCTATCGCCGAGACATTGTGTCGTGCAGAAGAGGCTCGTCGACTTGCACGCCTACGTACATTGGCCGCGCAAGACTGCTCTAAAACACGCTATGACAGCCAACACCGACATGTCACCTATGTTCCCGGTGATCGTGTTTGGCTGTGGACTCCAGTACGCCGACGCGGCTTGAGCCAAAAACTTCTCGCAGACTACACCGGCCCGTTCGTTATTCTCGATCGTCTAAGCGATGTCAATTACGAGATAGCGCGTCTTACTGCAAGAGGCCGCCGTTCACGCAAGACTGAGGTGACGCATGTTGCCCGCCTGAAGCCATTCACGGGAAGAAAGCAGGAATGACTCGCCCGGAGGGCTTCGTCTGAGAGAGGAGGAATGTTACGAAGTGTCACTGCCAGAGGGAATCGAAAGGAGCTGGAGAAGAGGAAGACGACGACGACGCTGCTCCTCCGATCACCACGGTCTTTTGTGCCTCGGTGTTCATTAAATACCCCTTAAACATCTCTTGTGCACGTAACAATATGCATCGTAGAACATTACAGTTTACATTCGCAGTTGTATCGTTAACATCAGTGGGAGCAAAACGGAAAGGCGAGCTAGTTGGTACTGATTCATAATGGTGTAATAGTAGCGCAAAAAAAGACGAGGACAACAAAGTGAACACCACAAGCGCTTACTCACAACTGAAAGTTTTATTGCTTGAACAGAAAATATAACTAAACTTGACGATCGACTAATTCCCGCGCATGCGCATCATGGGCAAGGCAAAAGGCGAAAACCAGAACAAAAAACACATCACCTTCAACCCTCCGCCCCCCAACAGGCTACCCCCTTTCCTTGAGTAGAATCACTTCCCTCTCCGATATGGCTAAAGAAGGATGGCTAACGCACGTAGACGCCCTCGTGCTAATATGAAAAGCTTCTGCGAGTTCTCGTGTCGTGCGATCGCGGTGTTTGAACAAGACCTCCGTTGCGGGGAATTGCGCTTCGCACCGGCACTCAGCGCAGTGCATGGCCAAGTGCGTTAAGGGTCTCCCCTGCAAGGAAGACTGGTGCTCCCTTAGACGTATGTTCAAACATCGGCCTGTCTGGCCGACGTAGACACGACCACACGACAGAGGGATGCAATAGACGACGTTGGCCCTGCACGACACAAACCTAACTTTGTGGTTCATAGAGCAACCGCGCGTCCCGACGTTGTCAAGCCTATTCCCGACCATTGAACATAGTCTGCCTAGCTTGTTTCTAGCAGAGAAAACCACCTTCAGCCCAAATCGCTGGGCTGTCTTCTTAAGCCGATGTGAGAGCGCGTGTACGTATGGCATAACAGCCATTTTATCCTTTTGATCTGTGTTCTGGCCGCGTGCATCGATACCTTTTATCTGTTTGATGAGGCGCTGGCAGGTGATTTGTATTACCGATATAGGAAAGCCTGCGTTCTTTAGACGATCCACCTGCTCCTGAAAGCTGCGAAGAGCGAAATGCGCACACGATCTGTTGACAGCGGACTTCTGACACGACATAGCAATGCCGTCCTTCACCAGTTTAGAGTGGAAGGAATGGTAGCTCAAGAGCGGTTTCGTAGACCGGGGTGCATACATCCAGCAGACGCGTTGTGAAGAAAAATGCAGTGGTAGGTCGAGGAATTGTAAGGTGTTGTCAACTGGCACCTCACATGTGAAGTTCAATCCACCGCCCCTGTCTTTAAAAGCTCGGAGTACCACATCAGCATCAGCAATTTGGAAAGTTTGGTCGCAGCTATAAAACGGTCTACGCAGCTGACGTTGACGTTATTTTTCGCAGCTAAAACACACAAACCAGGAATCCCCTTTCGCTCTATCGTTTCTGAACGTGGCACATGGCAACTGGCAGTTTCAGGCTTTTTGCAGAAACACTTAGATTCCTTGTCCATCCGTGATCCGTTTTTTGTACGCAACTCCGAGGAAGTAGTTCAATTTTTGTCTACAGTTGAGTGTTCCGCGTGTACGGCAATCAGCATTGACGTAGAGGATCTTTTCTACTCCCTTCCACATGACTCATTGATGCAACGTGTAAAGGAATGCATTGTGGACGATAACGATGAAGTGGAATTCAGAAATACCTGTGGAACCACGGTAGGGGCCTTTTTGGAGTTGTTAAGCTTCTACCTAAGTGCCACCGTGGTGGGTTTTAAGGATAAGGTCTTCGTGCAAAAGACGGGTGTGTGCATAGGGTCACGAGTTGCCCCCGTGCTTAGCAACATATATTTGAGCAAGGTTGACAGGGACTTGCAGATTGATTTGCAGGGCATAGCCATAAAAGTTTTTCGGTATGTCGACGATTTTTTGGTTTTGATGAGAAGTGCACATATCGAATCATATGCTGATGTGGTACTCCGAGCTTTTAAAGACAGGGGCGGTGGATTGAACTTCACATGTGAGGTGCCAGTTGACAACACCTTACAATTCCTCGACCTATCACTCATTTTTCTTCACAGCGCGTCTGCTGGATGTGTGCACCCCGGTCTAGGAAACCGCTCTTGAGCTACCGTTCCTTCCCCTCTAAACTGGTGAAGGACGGCATTGCTATGTCGTGTCTGAAGTCCGCTGTCAACAGATCGTGTGCGCATTTCGCTCTTCGCAGCTTTCAGGAGCAGGTGGATCGTCTAAAGAACGCAGCCTTTCCTATATCGGTAATACAAATCACCTGCCAGCGCCTCATCAAACAGATAAAAGGTATCGATGCACGCGGCCAGAACACAGATCAAAAGGATAAAATGGCTGTTATGTCATACGTACACGCGCTCTCACATCGGCTTAAGAAGACAGCCCAGCGATTTGGGCTGAAGGTGGTTTTCTCTGCTAGAAACAAGCTAGGCAGACTATGTTCAATGGTCGGCAATAGGCTTGACAACGTCGGGACGCGCGGTTGCTCTATGAAGCACAAAGTTAGGTTTGTGTCGTGCAGGGCCAACGTCGTCTATTGCATCCCTCTGTCGTGTGGTCGTGTCTACGTCGGCCAGACAGGCCGATGTTTGAACATACGTCTAAGGGAGCACCAGTCTTCCTTGCAGGGGAGACCCTTAACGCACTTGGCCATGCACTGCGCTGAGTGCCGGTGCGAAGCGCAATTCCCCGCAACGGAGGTCTTGTTCAAACACCGCGATCGCACGACACGAGAACTCGCAGAAGCTTTCCATATTAGCACGAGGGCGTCTACGTGCGTTAGCCATCCTTCTTTAGCCATATCGGAGAGGGAAGTGATTCTACTCAAGGAAAGGGGGTAGCCTGTTGGGGGGCGGAGGGTTGAAGATGATGTGTTTTTTGTTCTGGTTTTTGCCTTTTGCCTTGCCCATGATGCACATGCGCGGGAATTAGTCGATCGTCAAGTTTAGTTATATTTTCTGTTCAAGCAATAAAGCTTTCAGTCGTGAGTAAGCGCTTGTGGTGTTCACTTTCTTGTCCTCGTCTTTTTTTGCGCTACTATTACACCATTATGAATCAGTGGGAGCTTCAACCACGAATGTGTGCAGCACATAACAGGCGAGGTTCGTGATCGACTCTGGCTCGACAATCAGGTGTCCTCGCTGTCGTGCAGGCGCTCGGACGATCAGCGCAGCAAGGCTTTCGGCGTGATTCGCGAGTACCATCCGGGTCTCGGCAATCCAGCTGGGATATCAGTTTGCGGCAAGTGCAAGGACACTTTGGTCTCTGGTAAGCTACCTAGCTTCAGCACAGCGAACGGTTACGAGTACCTCGGATGCCCTAAGGTCTACTGAAGCTGAACGCCATGGAGGAGCGACTGCTTAGGCCTCGACTGCCGCTCATGTGTGTTCATGTGTATTTGAATGATGGACGATCTGTCCCTTCATGTGGTGCTGACCGTCCTGTGATTGAGGCGCCTCATACGGATCAAGATGAAAGCCATCTTCTAGGTTTTCTTTTTCTTCTCAGTAGACTGTAGTAACTACCCCCTACCCTACCCCGAATGAAATTCTGCAGCTAACGTAGTTTACTCCTGCTTCCGGGATTGGCCGACTTTTGACGAAGCAAGGTTGGCATGCGATCACCTTTAGTCACGTCATGTCACAACATAACGATGCCCTAATGACGTCGTAACGGCCTCACAAATTTCAGCGATTGCCGGCGTGACGATAAGCCGGATGCTTATTTTTTGTATCGCTTTGTGGTGACACCGGCGCCGACGGTCCCCTTCCCCCTTTTATTACCAATCTAAGCCATTCGCCTTAAAAAGGCGCAATTACCACGTCATCGCGCAAGCTTCTCTTTCACTCCTCCTTGTCGGCATTCCTGCGACTCAAATAATAAAGCCGCGCTCCGGGGAAGTCTGGGTGCAGGCGTGCGTTCACTTAGTCTTTGTGGCGTTTGCGTGATCTACTAAAGAGGACGGTAATACAGCCTCGCCGAACGGCTTACACCTTGAACAGTAGCACTGATAGTTGGACGAGTTGGTAAGGGTTCCTTGGTATGAAACAGCGCAACGTAAAAAGACGCCACATTCACAATGAGGAAGACACGAGGGCAAGCGAGGAAGACAAGAGCCTTCCTCGCTTGCCTTCGTGTCTTCCTCGTCGTCAGTGTTGTGTGTTTTTTTCGTTGCGCCGTTTCATAATCATTACACCTTGGAGTTGTCGTACGCGAATGCTTTATGAACGCTGCAAGTTGTTCGCAACATTTGGTGCCGAAGAGCGGAGGCCAATGCAAATATACGCCAACATATTGTGAGAATAAAAGTGCGGTGAGCTTTGCGGTAAGAGATGAAAGAACTTCGATGTCAGCCTTAATATAAAGGGTCAACTTCCATTTGGAAACTATTATTGATTAGAGCGTGACCGCCTGCGAATACAGTGGTGCGCAGGAAATCGGAGGTCTTGTCGAGGCCGGTAGTTAGCAAGGCGGTTCAGAAAAAAAGTCCATGCAATATCCACGAAGTGAATGATGCTGGAGGAGCTAGCTCGGAGATAATTGGGTAAAGGTGAATGCTCCGTACAAGTCCTCTACTGTCATATAAACAGGTCACACGTTGTTATATTAGACATTGTGGTTCAGGTTGTTGTCGAACCACAAGCGGTCGCAGACCTTGGAGATGTGCCCGAACGTGTTGTCGAGGAAATCACACTTGAAGCGCGCGTCGGTGCCACCAACTCAGGTAGCGACCACTTTCGTCGCTTGGTCGCTGCATCCCGTGCCCGTATACCTCTTCGAGGTTCTCTTGCCGCCGCTTCCGCGCTGCCTCGGCTTCGTGGGCTTGTATCTCGGGATCCGCACGAGGCTGACGTCTCTCTGCGCCCTCGCAAGATCTCACCGCACGGTCTTGTCGGCGAGCTCGCACTGCTGCTGCCTTGAGAGCCCTCCGCTCCGCCGCCTTGTCTTCTTCGTTCGTGTCAGTAGTATCGAAGCGCTTTGCCGGAGTGGAACGAGCGCCGCATGCTAGAGTTGGCTATGCTATATGTGGTTCTGCCTGCGTTATCATCAAGGCACTCGAAGAACAAGAGGAAGAAGACTTCTTGTTCGCCCAAGCTGCGCCTGTAGCGGTCGCCTCTGGAACTAAGGTTACGGTACGGCGCGGAATTTTGCCCCAGCTTAAGAACCTGGCGAGCCAGCTCCTAAAAGTCCCCGGAGAATCTCCACTGCAACACGTCTAAATTATGAGCAAGCGCTCGGTGCTATCACTTGCTCTTTTGCCGTCGTACGCTGCTGTTTTCCAAGAATTGCGAGAATATCTTTTGCGATAATTGCAAGAGACACTATCAAAAATATCTTGAAACGCAAAAGCGCTGTCGCGAGAGCGGCACGCTAGTTAATATGTACGAAACGAAGAACAGCCCAATAGCGCGCTCTTTGTTCTCGACGACGACCTGCGTCGCAGGAGTGTGCTTCCCACACTTGGACTGTTTGCGGCTTTGTCTGCACGTTGTGTATTTTTTCTCTTAATTTATTTAGTTTATTTATATACACAAAACATATTGTGAGTACTTCACCACAGATCATGTATGATATTTGTTGGAGTTTATGGAGCATAATCACATGATGAAAATATTTGGCAAATATAAACTGTACATAATGATCATGCGCAGCAACATGCACAAGAATTATACTCATACATAAGAAATGCGCCAATATTAAGTGTTGGTAACACATATGTACATCATACGATCGCCACATTTACTAAGTATACAGAATAATTTATCAGTGCACACGACAAATACGCCAGATTTAACTGCGTGGTAGGCATGTTGTCGTAAAGTTAGAAATTTATTGAATTCGTTACTACTAGTTATGCATTCGGGTAATCTATTTCGTTCTGTAATCGTGGGCTGGACTTAAGGATATTAACAATGTGGACGAATACAAATAAGTGGCTACGAATATATATTTTCAAAAGCATAGCTGCTGAAGGGAGAAAATTGAGCGAAATTCACGATCAAGTACTGCGTCATTGAAAGTTTCGAGGAGAGAGAGAGAGAGCAACTTTATTTTTTAAAAAAAAAGGAGGTCCAGCGAGTTCTTCGGGGATTTGGGCTAATTTTCCCACCTAGGCGTCGGCCACGAGCCCTTGAGCTCTGGCGGCGGCCTCGGCCCGCTGGACGGCCCAGAGTTGGTCCTCGAGGGCGAAGCTGAGCAGTGCCGTCTCCCAGCGCGTTCGGTTCGAGGCTGCGTCTCCGTCTGGTACCCCACCTCTGTCACACTCCCATAACATGTGTTCCAGGGTAGCCCTGGCCTCGCAAAACTTGCATCTTGCCGAATAAAGCTCTGGGTAACAGCGATTCAAGATCGCTGGGTTCGGAAACGTTCTGGTCTGCTGATGTCGCCACGTGACCGCCTGCTTCTTGTTCAGTTTTTGGTGTGGTGGCGGAAATTTGCACCTGGCCAATCTGTAATGTTGTGTTATGTCTCGAAAACTAGTGAGGCGATCCTCCCACTCCCACTCCCCGTCCGACGTCGCAGGGCGGCGGCGGTGTTGACGGTGGCGGCTCGGTCCGTAAGCCCTCGAGCCGCCCCGTGCGCCGCCTCATTACCGGCGAGCGAAGTGGTGTGTGCGGGTGCCCATAAGATGCAAACATCCCTATTCTGGAGTTTTCGTAAAATATCAAGAAAAGCAGAGAGGGTGAATCGCATATTAAAAGTGAGAACAAAGATGACCGTGAACATTTACTAGGGAGAGCGAAAAAGAAATCAAAAAGAATATTGAGTCCGATTACAGAAAGTGCACCACTTTCCAATTTGAAGCCAGAGTTGAATGAACGCACATAAAAACATACTGCCGTAAACATTCAGAAAAGGGAGGAGGCATGCGTCTCTCGTAAAAAAAGTCCGAATATGATTTGTACTGCACTGCCTTGCGGTCCAGATATGTGAAAGAGTCGACATGAAACACATTTACTGTGCTTTTGTTTTCAGGTTGGCTTTGCTGCACGATTCGATAACTTTGGTGGAAAAAAAATGTTCGGTTGAATTACAGAAGGATACTATTGATAACGCCGTGTCATTAGTGTTTTGTTGAATAAAGTGAATGTTCGCGAAAAGTTCCAATGGTAAAGTGACGATGTGAGCTGGCAAGAAACGTGTCGTTGACAAAATTTGAGAAGCTCGTCGAACGCTTTTGTTTGTGAGACGAAGTTTACAAGAATATAGAAAAGTATGCGTTTCATATTGCTTACGTTAAAAATTTCAACACCTGGAGACACCGGATTCCATAAATGATGATGTAACACACGTAGAGTAATGGTGTTCAGGAGCGCTGGCATCGACACTGCGACTACAAAAACACCGCCAGATGTTGAATGAGTGAAGATAATATTGCAGTTTTACAACGAAGTTCTACAAGACTCATATGCCCGGATTTCTTCGACTGCAACGCCGTTACAGTGGACAGAAAACCACCAACGAATTCAAGCAAAAGGTGCTATTGGCCGCATGGGAAGCACAGGCAATTGCAATGCTACATATGGACGGAAACACACTTCAAACTAATCCTTTCTAAAAAGACAGGGCGTGCAAACATGGACACAAGAAAGAAGTCAGGACACCACAAACGCCGACTAACAAATGAAGAGACGCACAACGGCTGAAAAGAAAGAAGGCACAAAAACTTATCTGCGCATGCCCATGCAACAGGCGAACCTATCAATCTGGCACGCGTGGTGGTCTACGTGGAAGATAACTGTTAAGGCATTTGATTTCATCTTTATGCAAGTTAATGGACGGTTGGCTCACGCATGCACTACCACTATTCTCGATATGCAATGCTTCAATCATCAGGCGCGTTTCTGCATTTCTTTGCCGGTACAACACTGCGCATTCATCAAATTTTGGCGTGCACTTACAATCTCAACAATGTAAAGACAGATTAGAAGGTGAGCCTCCTATAAGCGATCTCTTATGTTCCAACAATCTCTGGTTGATGCATCGGCCCGCCTGTCCTACGTAGAAGCGGCCGCAGCTGAAAGGAATTTTATACACCACACTCGTACGGCAATCAGTGAATTTGTTGGTGTGTTTTACGAAACAAATATCGGTCCGCTTCTTGTCTTTTACTCCCTCATTCTTCCTCTGCACAGCGGCACAAATCTTACCTAGCTTATTGGCAGCCGTGAAAACAACATTAACGCCGTATCTAGTTCCTACTTTCTTTAGCCTGTGAGATACGCGATGAATGTACGGTATACCTACGACACGTTTCTTCCTATCGCTTTCTGCGACCATGCATGGACTTAACACAATAGACTTCTTTAAACGTTCAGCGACCGTGGCCACTGCATCACGAGGATACCCTACATCTAAAAGACGTGTAACCTGTGCGTTAAAGCTATCACTCATTTTGTGCTCACACGACTTGGTGAGGGCTGACTTAAGGTAAAACATGGCGATGCCGGTTTATACAACTTTCCAGTGCTTTGACGAAAAATTTAACAGCGGTTTCGAAGATCTAGGAGAATACTGCCAACACACGCGGTTCTTCTGGAATGTTAAGGAAATGTCTAGAGATTGTATTGCAATATTCTGAGGCACCTCTTTAGTAAAGCTTAGTCCTCCTCCATTTAATTCAAATTTTTTGCTCACGGAAGTTACCACCTTTTCAAAGTCCTCACCACTACAAAAATCAAGTAATCGTCCACATAACGAAAAACCATAATAACCGAATTACCTAAGGCGCCTTTCAAAAGATTGTCAATCTTGCTAAGGTATAAATCACTAAGAACCGGAGCAACTTTAGAACCAATACATATCCCTGATTTCTGCACATAAACGCCTTCTTTCCAACCTAGCAGCGTCGACTTTAAATACATGGAAAGGATTTCTAGAAATGCACCGGTAGAAACACCACATTTTTTCGGTGAAAACCGTCTGGTGCTCTTGTTCGTTAATACATTCATTAACACATTTTAACAAGTCATCATGCGGCAAAGAATAATAGAGGTCTTTAATATCCATACTAAAGGCCTTACAACAGCCGGGGTTCTCCTCTGAGAGGAACTGAACTAGCGCCTGAGAATTACGTATACGAAAATGGTCTGAAAAACTCAAAGAGGTTAAGCAGTTCTGCAAATAACTAGATACAGCGACTTGCCAGGTGCCTTGCTCTGAAACGATTGCTCGAAACGGAATCTCGTTCTTATGTGTTTTGGCTGAAAAAAACAATTCTAAAGTAAGTGGTTTGGCCTTCTTGACATTACAAGCTATTCTCTCAAGATTATGTCTTAACAAAAGGCCGACAGCACGTTGCCTAACTACGGATGGCTTAAGTTTTACCGTCCTAAAATTCTTTTCTATGGCTGTTAAAGCTTTTTCTGTGAACAAACTGTCCGGCATAATTACAAAATACCCTTCCTTATCTGAAATTACTGGCCTGAGTTTCTTCTCGACACAGTAATTAACCAAAGGCCGGATAGGATCAGAACACTTGAGATGCATATTAGAACCGTTGATGCTAGCAATGCAGTCTGAAATGCAGTGGGAACGCTCTTCTTCAGGAACAAGTCTAGTGATTGTACGCGGCAAACTTAAAACGTCTATTGGTTTCAGGTTCGGCTTAAAACAGTATTCAGGACCTAAGGCTAGGGTTTTGCAGTGACTATCATCTAAGGCAGCTCCTCCAAGGACAGGCAAGTTATTTTGCGGTAAAACAATATAAATAATCTTCCTCTTACATGGTTGAAGTTCTCGAAGTTTTACCCTCCATATGAATTCCGCATGCTGGTTAGCTACCCTCATCCAGTCGGCGTACATCGGCTTCTGGCGGCGATCGTCACGCCTTGAGGCATTCCTGGTAGTGCATGCGTGAGCCAACCGTCGATTAACTTGCATAAAGATGAAATCAAATGCCTTAACAGTTATCTTCCACGTAGACCACCACGCGTGCCGGATTGATAGGTTCGCCAGTTGCATGGGCATGCGCAGATAAGTTTTCGTGCCTTCTTTCGTTTCAGCCGTTGTGCGTCTCTTCAGTTGTTAGTCGGCGTTTGTGGTGTCCTGACTTCTTTCTTGTGTCCGTGTTTGCACGCCCTGTCTTTTTAGAATGAATACTTACCAACTAGCTCAGCTCTCTGTTATTCTAAGCTTCAAACTAACGCTCCGAGAAAGGAAAAGCCGATAGAAACAAGAAAACCAAATTGTAGATTAGATTAATAAATGAAGCATAGGCTAGTTCGGAAATACGCCGGTAAGAGTTTAGAAAAACTTTTGAAGTCATGAAGCTTGGCATATGTTTCAGCTCCACTAACCTGAAACCTGGGGACGGGTGAAGCATGCAGTGTGCACCGGTGTTTCCGCTTGATCGCCCTGCGTCGGCGCTGTCTTTCGCGGGCGAGCGCGCGTTCTCGCCCCTTCCGAGCTGACAGTTCAGCGTCCATCGCCGACAGTGTTTCCGGAGACAACGCGCGCTCATTTGGCGCCGGTGAAGTGCCGGTGGGAGGAGCAATCGCGCCCTTGCTGAGGCGGTTGCGCACTCTCTGGCATTGAACCGCTTTTAATAATTTAAATGCGAGACAGACTTGCCGTAAGTTGTATTCGTGTTAAACACCGCAGCATGCGACGAAGTATGCGGCTCTACAGCTGAACACTTGGCATTTAAAACCAAGTTTGAGACAAAATTTTAAAACACTCTCTTATTATTGCGAATAAATCCTGATTATTGCACTACTTTCAATTCGTTTAAATAGTGTAAGTTTATTCTGAACCGGTTTTGACTAATGATACACTTGTTTTTGACCATAGGTTGACAAGTTGACTTACCGTGTCAACGAGATGAGACGCCGACAAGCCGAGACTCTAAGGCGCTTCACCCCTAAAATGATTTTCAAATCAGCGTACAATGCGCTATACTATGGGAGAGCGCAAGCCATCTAAACGCTGGAGTATTTCATCGGAATCGTTGCGGGTTGTGCTTCGCAGGAAATGTGAGCGGTTCACTAATAACAGTTGCTGGGGGTTGAAGAGAAATCGAAATCACGGCAGCATTATGTAATCGTAGTAGACTCTGGATTAGATTCGACAAAGTAGGCTTCTGTAACGTGTATGCAAAATCTAAGCGCACATATGTTCATTGGACTTCGCCGCATCAGACGTGCGGTCGCGGTTACCGGCAATAAGGAAAATTGTTCAATGTTTTACGAGCTGCAATACGACAGAGTGTTATGCTGTCCGCGAATCGCGAAGCGGCCTTCCAACGTGCGGCCGCTGAAGGTGATCCTCCTCGCACAATTGCGAATGAAGCCAACTCATCGACGGTTCTCAAGTAAGGTCGTTCGTTTTACTGACAAGAGTGGCACAAGCTTCCCTATCTTTTGTCTGTAAACTAGGAGGCTAAGGTTCAAACCAAGAACATATTCGAAAGTCAAGAGAAGACGTCGGTGAAAGAAGCGTTGAACTATAAAATAGGAATTATAATATTAAATCCTAAAATCCCTCTTTAGCCTAATGACGAGGCCCAAAAGGTTAACTGCCTTTTAAATAAGACAGAAGACTTGCTAAAGATGGATGTTTTTCGTGACAGACGGTGCGGGAGATCAGACGCAACCTCCAAGAGAGACCACGTCAGAGTGAGAAGGAGAGCGAGTGGAACTTTTCTCAAAGGGGAATCTTAGATTCTATATGCCTAGGTCCCTACGTCCAGATTTCCACTGGCCTTTGCCGCCCGCAGGACTGGATCCAAGAGCGCGACCTGCACTCCTGAGTCGCGTATAGGGAACCCAAGCTCAAGTTTGCGGCGCGACGACAGCGCCACGCTGGTTTCGCTGCGGCTCTGTCGGAAAGCTCTGGCGTGCATGCGCGGCCGACTCAGCCCCTTTCACGGTAGCGGTAGCGCACGTGCGCACGCGTTCTTCTGTCGGTGCGGGTAACTGGGGGGCCGTCAGCTCGGCACGCTGAACCGAGAGGGTTGCACTGCGAAGCTGCGCATTTCCGCGATGGCAGAATCAACCCCGCGGAAGCGCAAGCGTGGTCCGAAGTATTGCGGTTAAGTGGCCTGCGACAACAGTGCAGACAACACCAAGGCACACGATTCACGTGTTAAACTGTATCGGTTCCCGGGCGTGTCGCACGAGAAATAAAGGCGGCAAGCGTTGATAGCTGACAGCGCTGTCTCACCTTCGATTTTGGCTGTCTGAGTTCATCGCTTTCGTTTGTTTCGACTACCTGAATCGGTAAGTAACGCGGCGCATGCGCGCAGCGACTACCGTAATGATTACTCGCTGTCTTCTCGCATTGTTAAATTCCGGTTACGGTTGTAGGTGAGGCAACTTTGTCTTCTGATTCCCCGTGTTCGAGAGAACTATCCGTCGTTGTTGAACGTTCCCACTCGCGTTATACCGTTAGCTTTGCGCGGTTGGTTGAATTCAACTGAACTCGGCACATTGTCAGAAGTTCGGCGCCTGCGATTCACGCGTTGGGAAGGCTGCTTTATCACGCCGGAACGGACGTCTGTGCATTTGCAGCAAGCTTTGAAATCTTTCTGCAGGTTTGCTTTCTTTTTGTCACTTTATTAGGGTGATATATATTTAAGCCGCTAAGTATAACTGGCACTTAATACATGCTTTGCAACTGCAACCTTGAAGTAACCATCTTCTGACTTTGTGCGATTTTCTAGCCGCGTTCGCGCAGCAGGTTTTATACGCCTGTCAAGTCGGTATCATAAAAAGAGACTGCAAGCATGACGCGAGAACCGAAAAAACGTGGCGAGCAGTTCATCTTGCTTCACAGTAGTTAACGCTCAGCTAGCTGCCTCGCGTCTTAATATGCGGGTGATTCTCCAGCGCCACGGAGGACATGACTCGAACCTTCCCAGGAAACACTGGCATGGCCGTATAATTTTTTTTTTCGCAAGCCGCAAACGTTTGTTCACGAAAGTAGACGGCTGGTACTGTAAGCATGGCATATCAAAACAACAATCATATGATTCGTGTTCCACACCGTTGAACATCGATAGCGTGTACGGTTTCATTTCGGAGTGCATGTGGACCATTATTCATTTTTAACATGAGAGAATGAAACTTACCTCGAGGTATACGTCCTACACGGTGAAATTGCGACTTGGCAAATGCATTTCGCTTTGAGCCGGCCGTCGTTGTCGTCGATCGTCTGCTCTTCACCGTTAACGTGATTGACGAGCCTTTCTCCTTTTATCAAGTTCGCTTTTCGGAAGTTCCAGTCAAGCTTGAAGATCCTTTTGAAGCCGCACTGCAAGCGGTACATTGTGAGGCACCGAAAGTGCACCGCGAGAGCTCAGCACCTGCACAGAAGCGAGCGGCAACGCGGTGGAAAGAAGGGAAAACGCGCGCTGCTTAGACTCCAGTATCTATTTTTCTGCCATTGATGGTGCTGCCTCTCAAGAGCAGCAGCGCCGCTAAGTGGTGCTTGGGAAGCCTATTATAAATTGCTGGCACCGTAGCGCACGCGAGAGTGAAAAAAGAGAGAGCAAGGAGGGAGCCAATCACGGAGGAAGGAATACTAAGGAGAGGCCCTATCATATTTCAATGCATTGCGAAAAGTGTGGCGGAAGTGACGTCAGGTTTATGGGGCAAACAAACCGGTATGGGGCAAACAAAACAGCAGACGCCCCGCGGCGTGCTCTCCGTGGTGGTTCGCTTCTGCGCAGATTTGTAGTGCCGGCGTAAACTTAGCGCGTATTGTGCGGTTCGCACGCAGTAAAATGTTGCAAGCAGACGTTTACCATGCTGTTCGTGTGTGGCAGGCCCGAGCGCTGCGTGCTGAAATTCTTCGTGGAGCGTTTTTGTGCAACCGTACAGAATACCGGTACGTGCCGTGATGAAAAATGTTCAGCCCCTGCATCATCGTATTCGAACTCACCAAGCAGTGACTTACGCGTTCTGCTGGGCTTTAGGCCTTCCCTTTCTCGTAGCCCGATTTCCCGATCTGTTGCCGGATTAGCGGTTCTTTGTTCGTGTATATGGAGTGAGCGTAGTAGCAATTCGGCGCAACGCCAACCTACAGTTGACGTAACTTCACGTCCAAAAGAGGACACCGCTGTATTGTATACGCGATCGTGTACGTAAAGTTTGTAATTCCAGTACGCACACAACAACAAGCACGCAGCGAGCGCACAACGCACATCACATAGTCCGATAACAACAACATAAGTTTATTGCCCTTTCGTTGAACGACACAGCCTCTAAAAACGTACGATGCCTTCGGCGCATGTTATGTACGGCGCGTCAGACGCCAAAAACAAAAGTTCACGTGTGTTCTGAGTTGACACAATGAGTAAGAAGCAACAGAGCGCACATGCGAGAGCTTCGCATGCGAATACCATGCATTAGTGATCAATGAAGCGAACGTGTACGTACATATGAAAAGTGACACCCGGTACTTTCCGCAGTGCACGCGATTTGCACCGGGTATTCGCAACCATGCGCAACAGCTGGACATCGCGTAGCTTTCCTAAAGAACACACACAAGGAGCAGCATGCGTGAATCGACTGCGCCGCGGCGCCGCTTGCACGGTGAAAAAAAAAAAGGCTCGAATCGCGCATGCGCTTGCAAACGACACGGCGGAAATCGCGAAATGTTTCGAGGCTTTTTCGCTAGGAGGCGATGCGGGTGTTTGCGATGTGGAGGCTTCACGAATGTGACGTCAGGGCCTCTCCTTATTTTTCCTTCCTCCATGGAGCCAACGGCGGCAGCCGGGAGCTCTTGCTCGCTATTGGTGCTTATTTTTTACGTCACGTGACTGGGCCCGCGCGTGTTTTCGAACGCACGCTCGCCCCCCGCCACGCCGCAGATCCGCGAACCGAGGGCGCGTGTGCGTGGGTTTCAATAGGGTGATTGTTTCGATGAGCCATGTGGTTCCGACTGTCAACGTGAAGTGTCTCCGCATCCACCTGTGTACGGACCACGACGCGCACGAGTAATACGTGAGACAAATAATACGGCATGGATCGCGGACAGGGAAACCCGAAACCGAAAAGCGCGTCCAAAATATTTGCTATGTTAGCTTGATGATTAGTGGAATCACGCAAGTTTGTGCATGTTGTTGTTCCGCTGCTGTTTCTAGCGCATACACGACACAAAAACAACTAACACCGACGAATACAGGCCCTAACTTCTAATAGATTTATTTTCAAAGCGTCTATATATATATATATATATATATATATATATATATATATATATATATATATATATATATATATATATAAGTATGAGAGGTGGCACTTCAAGAAAACTTCATTTATTACGTCGACGTTTCGGTCAGAGGTCAGGCTCTGACCGAAACGTCGACGTAATAAATGAAGTTTTCTTGAAGTGCCACCTCTCATACTTATACTTATACGGCAACCAAAGGCAACCACTCCTTCAACTATATATATATATATATATATATATATGGGATTGGTGAAAGGCCCGAGCAACACCCTGGAGAAGGGACCCAAACCTGAAATTGAGCCTAGATTGTCTGCTACAGAATTGTTAAGATTGGTCAGAGATGTTTCAATGTGCGCTGAAGGCAGTGATGTTTAAAGGTATTTCCGGCAGGCGTTTATTCGGTATCGCGGCTAAAGCTCCCAAAGTCATAAATTTTGTTCAGAATAATAGCCGAGCATAACAGACAATGAAGGCGGGTTTGTGGTTCTTCTGCATGAGAATTTAAAAGTGAAGGCCAATGCAACTATTGGATGTGCATTCTTTAGTAAAATTATGTTTCACTGAAGAAAGTAAAGAGCGAAGCAAACGATTATGTCAAAAGCTAAACCGCAGAAAACTCGCTCGTGATATCGAAAGTAAAAGAGCATTGTTTTTTAACGGTTCTTTTACGTGAAGACCCACAAGCCAGAATGGTCCTTGCGCATCATCGTGTCAGAATCAGGTAGATGGCAAAAGGCTGTTGGCCTTTACATTCAAGACAAGTTGAAGTTACTGAGGACAGATGATCTGTTTTTGACGAATAATTTTTAGCTAGTGATCACTTATCGTCAAACTGAGTCTTGGAATAAATTGCGTGCCTTCTTGATCGACGTCAAAGATCTGTATTGTTCCTTACCCTTTAATGAGCTGCTTTCATGCGTTCAAGAATGCATGGAGTTTATGATGAAAAGAAATTGATAAATACCGCCTGCGTATCGTTGCGAGGGTTTCGTGAGTTTCTTTCTTTCTATTTCCGCGCCATAATTTCTGAATGTGACGGAAATATTTTTCTTCAAAAATAAGGAATTCGCATTAGTTCACGCATTGCGCCCATTCTTAGCGGTCTGTATCTTGCCCGCCTAAGCAGAAAATTTGGAAGGCAACTTATCACTTCAAATGTCAAGAAACTGTACTGGTACGTTGGCGATTACATTTTTTTACTGGATAGAACCGGACTTGATAACGACGTGTCTCAGCTACTAGATGCTTTTACAAAGTGCCTTCATACGCTTCTTATCACCCAAGAAACACCGGGAATCAACAGCCTCAGATATCATACGGATGTGTTTAGAAGGTAACCATATGTCTGTTGGTCGTATGAGCATAGAGCCAATAAGCCATTTCTGCCATTTTCGTCGGGTCAATCTAAGCTCGTAAAGAGGAGTATAGAGAAGCTAACTGTAACGAACGCGCTTCGACGCTCCTTGTATCACAAGATGCAGAGCAGTTTCGTGCTCAGGCCGAGCGCTTGAAAAATGCTGGGTACCCACAGCCGGTGAGCACTTCAGTGGCCGAAGGAATTAAAACCTTCAAACGTGGCCGCCTGAACCCGCTGACAGAATTACCACAAAAGGAGGTGGGGAGGAAACAAAAGTACGCTGTGGTATCATATGTACACGGTGTATCGCACAGGCCGGCTTAAGAAGAATGGAAGCACCGCTAACGTCAAGGGCGTGTTCACAGCACGAAACAGACTGTCCAGTCTGTGCAAAGCCAGCTACCGGAAAGCCAAGGAAGCTGGGTGTGCGACAAAGAACAGACATAGCTTTGCTGAGTGCTCCACCAATGTGGTGCATGCTCTACCGTTAACGTGGGGGAGGAAATAAACACCGGCCAGACTCGTCAATGTATGAAGGACAGCTTGCTACGTCGTAGCAAGGAGCGCCAAGCAAATGACACGTGAGGTAGTACAAACTGTAAATATCACTCCATGGCGGACACGTGCGTAAGTCGAACATCAGTAGGTCTAGCAAAAATAAGAAATCAATTATCTTAATCGCAATCCATGAACGACATAACGGAAAGGGCAGTAAATATCTTCTCTTAATCTTTTCCTTTTTAGTCGGCTTTGACTTTGCAGTGTTCATCATTTCCGACGTGAAATGTGCAAATGCGGTCGGGCGGGCTTTTCACCAGTCCCGTATATATGAGTGCGACGCTTTGAAAATAAATTTGTTGGAAGTTAGCGAATGTATTCGTCGGTGTTAGTTCTTTTTGTCTCGTGTGTGCGCTGGAAACAGCAATGGAACACGAACATGCCCAAATCTACGTGATTCCACTAATGATCAAGCTAACATGGCAAAGATTTTCGACACGCTTTTGGATTTCGGGTTTCCCATCGGCGATCCATGGCGTATTATTTGTCTCACATGTTCCTGGCGATCCACTCGTGCCCGTATCCGTCGGTGAACTAGTGGACGCGGAGTCACTTCACGTTGACAGTCGGAACCAAATTGCTCATGGAAACTATCACCTTATGAAAAACTCAAGTCACTAGAACGGGAAAAGTACCGCGACCGTCCTGCTTGCCGCCATATTTGGTCCACCGCGTCCGAAGCTGCGGCGGCGTGGCGTTGATTTCACGCGGAATAGCGCATGTTTTACGCATTCCGTGCGCTTTTGCAGCCCCGTATGAAACATACCGTTGTTGACTAACTGATTAGGAAAGAAATAGAGCAGTTTTTACTTGCCTACACGCGCACGTACACGTATTAACGCGATAACGAAATGCGAACTGCGCGGCATTTACGCGCTCGGCTGTCGGGATTTATTAAACGCGAAGCATTTCGTAGCGAACTTCTGCAACTTTGAACATATCTATCTATCTATCTATCTATCTATCCGCCCACGACTTTGTGCTCAACTGGCCGTTTCGTTAATGGGATGTACACCAAATTTGGTATGGTATAACATGACTGTAAGACGAGTTCGCGCTAAAATGTACCCCGTCTATTTCAACAATCTCGCCCAGCAACAAGTCTTACTCATGCATGGTGTTGCATGCGCATGCAATCGGGAACAGATCGAGCTCGATGACCGTGAAAACGTGTGCCGCAAAGCTGTCATGAAGGCCCAACCGCATCCACGAGAATATTGTGCGAAGGAGAACAGCGACAGTGACAATCGGGCTCCGTCACGCTGTCGCGTCGCGTCGATAGCACCCACATGTTGGCGGCGAAGTGTCACAGTTGCTCGACTGAAAACTATTGCCTGTGCGCAGGTAAATTGCGAAAAAGAATTACATTGTTGATGAATGGCATAATAATATCTGGGGTTTAACGTCCCAAAACAACGATATGATTATGAGAGACGCCGTAGTGGAGGGCTCCGGAAATTTCGACCACCTGGGGTTCTTTAACGTGCACCTAAATCTAAGTACACGGGCCTCAAACATTTTCGCCTCCATCGAAAATGCAGCCGCCGCGGCCGGGATTCGATCCCGCGACCTTTGGGTCAGCAGTCGAGCGCCATAACCACTAGACCACCGTGGCGGGGTTGATGAATGGCAACATGCGAAATTTATTATTGTCTTGTGTGAGATAAGAAAGCCGTAAAAGCGTTTCGTGACTTTCTTTTTTTGCAATCTTTTGTTTCACCGCGACAGCAGTGTCTGCTGTCCTCGCGAGGGGGAGCCCGGAAGCGTACGCTACTACGCCGCACTTTGCAAGCTGCGTTATGTTAGGATTAGTCCACGAGGCGCATCTCGACAACGTTTCCTCTAGCTGTTGTGGACCGCTGTTGCGAGACACCTCCTCACCGGCGAGATGAGGAGGTGACGACGGCGATGTTGAGATTGAGCAAGCGAGCACCAGTGCAACAAGCTACCACCGAAACATGAAAACTAACCGTTCATGTGGTCGTGCGTTGCCCATAGGACCGGGACCAGCCAGGCCTTAGGGAGAAGTAGAGCTCAGGAGCTGGAGCTGATTGCAAGAACATTTACATGACTATTTGGTAGCGTGTTTGCAGAGCGTCTCGACGCTCGCGCTATAAAGCCTTGGTCTTCCCAAGGTTCCCTGTTCGAGAAAACCATTAAGTTCAGGACAGTCCAATGAACAAATCTTCATCTCTGCCCCCAAAGGGGAAATGATAAGCACCGCCTCCTTCCCACCCCAGGAAAGAGAGAAGCGGGCTCCCGACTCGACGGACTGCGCCCGGGAGGTGAACAGACGACACAATAGGGCACGATACACACAGTGAAGTGATCGCGGCGGCGGTAATCCCTTAAAACTGGCCGTGTTGTCAGGTGCAGTCTTTGCTTGCATCGATAGCGGCGCGGGCTCAGTCGACAGCCAGCTCCTGGCCGGGTCACCAAGCCATAAAGGCACCGTGGAGTGTGGCAAATGTGCCCGATGAAGAATCTCAGGCGCACGGCTAATTGTCCGGTGCATCTCGCAGAATGCTGAACAAAGTAGTACACAAGTGACAGCCTTTTCCGAGCAGCCATGACGGCAAACAGCTCATCACTTGCGGGCAATAAAACCGTCAAACACGGCCGGGTATGTCCAAGGCTATTGATGTGGGAAACTGACAGCTTGAAAGGGCTCAGGACACGACTGCTGTGTCGTCACCGTATCAGGTGCTCTTCGAAGAACGTTGACAATGCAGAAAGCAGGGCAGAGGCCGTCAAATCATTCCCACAATCCCGCGGCGTCAAGCCGTGAAGTCCGATCATAACAGCCCATCCGCCGCTTCAGGAGGTCTCGAAGGCGATGCAGCACCAAAGCACCCCGGAGAGGCCGCTGACCTGCTCCCTTGTTTTGTTTCTCACGTAGGCTGAGCCCCAGCTTTGTTACTGAGAAACGACTTGCAAGTGCCGCAAATGAGCCAGCCAAACTCAAGCCACAACAAACAGAGCACCAAACTGACATTGACAAATGCCAGGCTACATACTATAATCAAAACTTTCTCGAAAACTACACTTACGTTCTCGCTCGTGAAAGTCACGGTTCAAATAACAAAAGTCATACGAAACACAGACCCACTAATCATGAAGAAAATCAATAGGCTAACGTTTTTGCATTATTTCCAGAGAACGTCACATCCTCTAAGGCACGCAGGTGCTACAGGCGATACAGAAACTAGCGGGAGTGATTCATAAAATATGCTAAATGAACACAAAACGCAAAAAAGACCTATGTAAAGTTACATTGGTGTTAAATTGATCAGATACGGCTAAGACTAGCAGCGTTTCCGCTGTCTTGCCCAACATCGTGGTCCAAACAACACATCTCAGGTTTTGCGACATGGCAAATATTGCCCATCAGATTTCAGCCGGCGGCACGCAACTGCGCGGAACATCCCTGAGATAGCTCAAGCACTCCTTCCAGCTGAAGCAAAAGACAGCAGTGCCTACTAGATAGGGGGGTGCGTAACCTTGATTGCCCTCAAAAACAACGTCCATAATTCGGAAGCAGAACGATCCGTACTTAGAGCCGAATGTAAAAACAAGGTCCGGCCCTGTGGCCTCGAAAGGCACTGAAAGCAAGGAAAACAGAGTAGCCGACAAACAGGCATTCCAGTCTGTCAGGCTGAAAGCACATAACCCTTCTGAATGAGGCAATACTTTGCCGGACACCCGTTTTTCAACGAGCCTCGCAAGGGGGGTTCCTAGTGACTTGAAAAGTTTGTCGCCAGCGCATTCGTCGCGACTATCGACTTGTGGGTCAGCAGGTTTTAACCCTTCCCGAATCACGCAGCGCTTCATCTCAGGCGAGTACTCTCAAGCCATCGGACGCGTCAAAGCTGACCCCGTATGGTAACTAAAACAAAAGCCCTTCTTTCTCAAAAGTATATCTGAGTCGTAATAAGAGCGATAATGCTTGGGCAGGTTTTGTGACACGCAGCATCCGTTGCGAACAGTACGACAAGTCCCTCACTCTCCACGCGGGTGTCAACTTGTGGATCAGCAGCGCTTAACACTTCCTGAATCGCGCCGCTCTTCATCTCAGGAGCGGACTTACAAGCTATCGGACGCGTCTGAGCTTCAACCGTATGGTCACCAAAACAAAACCCTTCGTGCTCAAAGGCATATCCGAGTCATTCGAAAAGGGATTATGCTTGCGCAAGTTTTGTGACACGGTAACCCACTTGGCGAACAGTCCAAACGCACCCTCGATCTCCACGTGGCTATCAAACTGCGGATCAGCTCGTTGAACAAGGCAACGTACCATGCGCGCTTCTTTGGCCTCCGCTGCGGCCTGGCGCTGTAGGCGTGGGCCGTGTGTTCACGCTAAGGTGCTAAGGTATGTACGCCGAGCTCTACTACGTCCGCCACGCTCGCCTGCCCATTCACCAAACCCTACCGCACCACCTGCTGCTGGTTTACACGACTTTCAGGCGTTCACTCAACACTTTCAGTCAATGGCTCACTCTTTTGCCTGTGTCAGTTATCCGGGACCTGCTCCTGCGTATCCCCTACAACAGCAATGCATAGGACGTTCACCTATCGCCGCCATTAAATGACAAAATAAAGGACGTGTTCGACGCAATAAAAAGAGTTCGGCCCCCGGGCCTGACGGAGTACCTGCTGAGTTGTACGTACAGTTCTGGTCTATCGTTGGCCCATTTATGTGACGCGTCATTCGTAAATATTTCCAAGATCTTACCTCCCGAACTCTTTCTGCAGAGGCCGTATTACACTAGTTCCCAAGAAATACCCATTGTCCAGGCGACCGGAAAATTGGCGCCATATTACCCTTCTTAATGTACATACATTACAAAATCTTGGGCAACATCCTGCTGCGCCGAATCAGTCCGTCTCTTCCATCAATAATCGCTCCCCAGCAGTTTTGTTCCATTCCGAGGCGAGGAATTCACACCCATACATGGTTAACGCGCGACATCGCCCAGTACACTACTGGTCGATGTGCCCAACGGCTGCTGGTTTCCTTAGATCGGGAAAAGGCTATTGGTGTCAGTGAGCTTAGCTACTTAATAAACTACCTAATAATGCTTAATAAGCTACTTAATAATGCTTAATAAGCTACGTAATAATGTTCTATCCGTGAATTCTATTTTCCTTGCATTAGAACCCTTCTTAAGGGCCTTAGAAGGTGACCCACAGGTGGAACGCTTAACCCTACCTGGTGATATGCATCTAAATGGCACTGCATATGCTGATGACATAACCTTATATGTCCATAATAAACAGTCGCTGGAGGATGCCCTTTGTACATTTCATCATATCGGCATGATCCCAAGTGCAAGGTTAAAATTTTTAAAAGCCAAGATTTCTTTATTGGCAATCGCAGCGGTCGTGTCGGTATCACGTCTCCTTCAGAATGGTCTCCTACCACTACGATCCTCGGCGTCACTTTCAGTGCATTTGCTGTACATGACAACACCTGGTCGATCGTTCTACAAACTCTCAAAAATGATCACAGTTGCCAAATATTGTGATTTCTTCTCTTAGAACGCCTGTACTTGTCTCAATCGGTTTATCTAGAAAAAGTTTGGCACGGTTACCGTACTGTAAAACGTAAAACCCCCGCTCCACGTCTCACGGAAAGAGCTAAGTTGCATCAATTCGTTTTTCTGGTCCGGTGGCACAGAATTATTATCTCGTTCGACATTAGCCCAACCGAGAGACCATGGCGGCTTTGCTTTCTCCGATGTTTCTTCCACGGCTCCTATCTTGTGGCTGCGCACGTTATTGAGAATACTAAGTAGTGACCGTACTCCCCCACAGGCCCTGGTTGGTTACCACCTTGGGCCATTACTACGTGTCTTGATGCGCCTAGCCTTATACACCACAATCCCCAGTCAACTCAACGATCATTTTTGTGTCGAGGCCTTCTACCATTTCACCGACGTGTAGAGGCTACGTGCCCAGAGATAGAGGTCACGGAAGCTAATGTGGTGGACTCAATGGCCACCCTTCTGCTGCCTTCGGTTCCCCAGCACCGTCAATCTATAATCAACCGCCCATGAAACGAACAACTGTAGCTGCGTTGTCAGGTCATATTCGTGACTTTGTTTGGCGGTTGGGCTGGGGCTTACTCCCCGCTCGAGATTGGTTACAGCGTTGACAAGTGCTGCGTGTCTCCACGTGCCCCAACTGCACTGCGGGTGAAACTAACCGTCATGCGACCCTTGAATGCGCGGTAGCACGCGTCTTCTGGCGCACTGTTCATGCAGAATTCCGTGGACAGGGTGTGCGACCATTCGTGGCCGACGGCCGATTTCCACGCGTGCGCTTCTCAGCGCTTTTAATAGTTGCGGGGCTGTTCAGCCTTTGGCGAAACAGATGCCGTGGATGGAAATTGCCGCCGACGCGATTTCTGGCTGACACTGGGGCGAATGAGACGCAAGGTCCTCGCGTTCCTCTCTGAGAACCTCTTCTTCCTAGGGGAGCGTGAGTTTCTTCCGCATCGGTCGTGCCCTTTTGTCGACGTCGAACACGAAAGGGTACGACTTACTTTTTGACCGCCGTGGTGCTTGACAGCGCCTGCCGAGTCGTTGTTGAGGCTCTTGTGTGCCTATCCTCCCGATCTGTGTTGATAACTTTCGTCTGTAACCCAATGTGTTTTAGTGCTACTATTCTATCATTGTATCCATTTTCACGGTATCCCATTGAGTTCTTTTTTACTCCATATCACATATTAGTCATGTATATTAGAGTAATGACGTGTTCACTGCAAGACAGTGATGTTTGATTTGGCACATAGTTGTGTCGATGTACCCCGAATTGCCGAAATGTTATCAAGTTTTTGTTTTTGTGCAAGGTGTAAATAAACTTTTTCTAAACAGTTATAATAACCTATCGTTCAACAGAAATAAAGAGCATACCCACACGTTTTTTTTCTTTCATGTAGGTCTACTTAGTCAATAACGATAAGTGATCAAAGACAACTAAATTTAAAGGACTTTTTAACGTAGAAGGACTTAATAATGCTCTCCCGGCATTTTTCTTGAACAGACGTAAAAGTACTTCAGTGAAACTCGCAAGGTTTGTAGTAGTCATTACTGCAGATGCGTTTGACACGATGTAGGAGATGACACATCTTTGGCTCCAGTAGTATTATGCCATGTTCACTGCTTCTACTAGTACAGCACACCGTACTTTCAATAGTCCATTATTTAGAGTGCCCTATGGTAGAGTACCCATATTTCTCTGAATCGCTTGTAAGTCAAGCGCCTCTTTCATAATTTTGTTGAGGTACAGCTGCATACGTTTCTGTGCCGGCAAGGTTCTCTAACTGAATTACTTGTCGTGCTTAAGAGATTGTTTTTCAGTTCTACTGCGAGAGCTTTACAGTCGCCGGCATACAGCTCTTCTATTGTAAGGTACAACGTAAGCTAGCTCATTTAACTCTTTTGCCAAACCACACATTCATGACACTGATCTCAATCGCTCCCACGACAAAAGCAGTTCCATAGATGAGTAGATATTTTTATGTACTGCAGCCCACAAGTAGGGCTATGGCGTATGAAAATAAATAAATAAATAAACAAACAAACAAACAAATAAACGATATTATTAATAGCAGCACTGTCCTCGCGCCCGGTTGAAGCTCCGCCCGACAATGCACTGTGCGTGAAATCGGCTTCCTATGGCCTTCACAGTGGCACGAACACAGAAGGCCACTCGCGTTCCTCTTCCAAGCATATCCAGGGGAGCACTTCCTTCCTGTTTTATGAATATCCCGAACATGTCTTCTAAAAAGAAATGACGGTTCTGGTTTAATTTAAGACTTATATTACATACATTTGATATGGTGGCAAAACGTAACTAATTATGCGGGCCAAGTAACTGTAAGGATAGTTTTTGGGAATTGATTGAGTTCATTGAAACATTCTGAGCAACTGGGATCGTTGCAGCAACTGGCGGAGAAGAACTCTACCAGGCGCTTCTTTGTACGTGGCCCCTGAGATCCGTTTCGGCAGCGCGCGAAACACAATGTTAATCAAAGGAATACACCAGGGTTCTGAGAAATTGCAGCGCAAAAAACGCATGGACGAAGCCAAAACGAGAAGGACGGGGGCTCAACTTGCAAGGACATTTATTGTTAAAAATTACACACATGTATACTTGCTGTCCGACACAGAGATAATCAACTACAAAGGCATAAATACACCGCGTCTCTATCTGAGAGTTGTATGGATGGCACGCTTATTATACATACCTACCCGAGGTATGTATAATAAGCGTGCCATCCATACAACTCTCAGATAGATAGCGTGCCATCCATACAACTCAGATGCAATCCGCTTGCATCTACGATTTCTCGATTAATGAGCGTTTTTCCTCTTCTTAATGACAGGAGTGTTTTAGGTGGGATGACCAATCTGGCAGGTTATATACAATGTCAGCCAGGAAACCTTCAAAATCCTTTGCTTTGCGTGCATTTTGCTTTGCGTGCCGGGGTGCGGCACTCTTCTTGGCACGAACCTACGTTGCTTCATGCATCAGGTACTGCCTGGTATCCTTGCGGCTGCGGCGTTCATCGGCGGTGCGGCTACCGAGTCTACCGTGCAGCCCTCGATGGCAGCTGTGGCGCATGTGCAGTGCGCCCCTCCTTGCCGTCCACTGATGCGAGCTGGCATGCCTGATACCTTCCTGCCTGAGCTGCAGACCGGCCACATGGCTGCGCGACGGGGAACGCTTCCGGATCCGCCTTACCAGGCCGATAAAAGGGAGCATCTCAGCAGCTGTCGACTGGGGTGCGGCACTCTTCTTGGCACGAACTTACGTTGCTTCATGTGTCAGGTTGGTTATTTGAATTATGCAAAATGTTACCGCACAAGTAATGTGATGCTTGTAAGAGTGTCGTGCCCCATTGATAGGCGGATGCTGTGCCTGTTGACTTGCTCTGTTTGCAAATTCGTGGTTGACTCTGCTTGGCTGTTAATTTTTAATGACTGCTCTTTGTTGGGGAAGGCTCTATTGCTACTCTCGGGAGACGTAGAGCTAAACCCTGGCCCTATGAACCTAACCGAAAGAGAGCAGATGGCGAACATTGAGAAGATTCTTCTAGATGTTGAAAACTGGTCAAGCAACTATGCTTGCAAAACTTGCGGAAATAGTGATGAAGCAAACCGAGCTAGAACAGAAAATAGACAGCGTGATGGCAAAATCAAATGTAATTGAGGAGCGCATTAAATATTTGAAAAATCTGAACGGAAGATAGAGGCTAAGATTGACGACCTTGAAAATAGGAGCCGCCGGCTGAACTTTTTTATGGGGTGCCAGACAATGTGCGCAAAGAAACGTGGGAAAAATCTGAGAGCCTGATTAAAGATATTTGCAGTGACGTGCTCAAGCTGGATAACATTCCGATCGAGCGAGCCCACCGGCTGGGTGCCTTCACGGAGGGGCGCACTAGGCCTATTGTCGCAAGTTTCTCAGGTTGGAAAGCTAGGGAAAGTGTTATGCGTAATGCTTACAAATTTAAGTACACTTCATTCAGTGTATCTGAAGACTTCAGTCATGTTGTTCGCGAAAAGCGACGGCTTCTTTGGAATTACGCAAAGGAAAAGAAAGATAGCAAAGAATACCGACTGCGCCTTAACTATGATAAGCTTATAATCAACGGAAGACGTTCGTATGGGACAGTGAAATGAACCAACCCGTCCTGCTTCGTGCACATGCTCGATCTCAAGGAGGTGACTGACGTGACGTCAGTCATCCAAGAACCGGAAGAAACGAGACTTTAAACACGTGTGGGCGCATACCTGTGCTTCTTGCGAACTGTTGAAGTATTAATAATAAAGTTGACGAGTTTTCATCCCTTGTGGTGACTACTCAAGCGAAAATTATCATGGGTACAGAATCTTGGCTGGACAGTACGATACCTGATACTGAGATCTTCGCACATGGATTCACTATTTATAGGAAAGATAGAAATCGCCACGGCGGGGGCGTATTCATTCTTGTTGCGAACGAGTGGACTAGCGAGGAAACTTCTTTTAATAATTCAGCCGAAGCAGTGTGGTGCCGCGTTTACTTACCGAAGGGAAATACTGTCGTTTTGGTTGTTTCTATCGTCCGCCGGACAGTGGTGATACTCCTGTGACACTGCTTTCTCAAATGGTACAGTCAAATCCAGACAGTGTATTTTTGAGTGGGGATTTTAACCTACCAGATTTTGATTGGACAACCTGTAGTAAACATAATAGGTCATCAGTCTATACATCGTTTGGTGAATTCTTGAGTGTTTTTGGTTTTTTCAATATGTGAATGTTCCCACTAGACATAATGCCATTCTGGACTTGATCTTATGTAACGACCCCAATGTTGTTTCCACTGTGTCGGTGATTCCTGGTATAAGCGACCATAAGGCCATTGTGACAGACTTAAGCATAAAAAAACGTTCAAATAGCACAGGGAATACCAAGAAAAATTTTCCTGTACGAACATTGTGACTATGATTCTGTTTCTGCAGAATTAGAGTTGTATTACCCAACATTCTTGCTTTTGGCAGAAAGCCGATGTTCTTTAGCGCTGTGGTCTTCTTTCCGTGATAAGCTACTTAACGCAGTTGAAGCTCATATACCAAGTAGGATACTAAAAAAGAGAACGAAACAAAAACCTTGGTTTAATTGTGAAATTCGCAGGTTAATTAGGAAAGCACGAAGTTCGTACAGAAAATTTCGTAAATATAGTACCGCGTCTAATGAACAAGAGCTGAGGAAGGCAAACCTGATGCTGAAATCAGCAGTAAAAATAAGAAAGGATTCATTTTTGCCCAGCTGAGTGACAGGCTAAAGAAAAACCCGAAAGAGTTCTGAAAGTATGTGAAACAGAGTAGAAAAGACGATATGAGCATTCCTGCTCTGACTGTGCACAGTGATACTCTATGTACCGATGAAGAAAAAGCTGAAGCTTTCAATAAATATTTCCAATCAGTTTTTACCCAAAGTACGCCTGGTGATGTGATGGCATTCCCTGTCGCGGAGCCTTCCATGGAAGATGTAGAGATTGACATTAATGGTGTTGATTGCATGTTACGGCAGATAGATACATCGAAAGCAGTTGCGCCGGACGGCCTATCACCATTTGTTCTTAAAAACTGTCACGGCATCATTGCACAGTACTTATGCGTTATATATGAAACTAAACTTAATACCGGAGTTGTTCCACATGACTGGAAAGTTGCTAACGTAATCCCGGTTCATATATCGGGTGACAAAAAGCTCGTCGAAAATTACAGGCCCATCTCGCTAACAGCAATTTGTTGCAAGTTATTTGAATACATAATATACAGTGAAACAGTTAAATACTTGGAGTCAATCAGCTTCTTCACACCGTCTCAACATGGTTTCAGATATGGACGTTCATGTATAACCCAGCTAGTAGAATTTCAACATTGCACTGCACAATCCTTAGACAGTAACGCTCAAGTAGATGCAGTGTTCCTTGATTTCCGTAAAGCTTTCGATACCGTCCCACACAACCTGTTAGAATTCGCAATGCTTTCTGCAAACATAAACCCTAAAGTTAATACTTGGATAAACGGCTACCTAAACGGTCATCAGCAAAGTGTAGTAATTAACGGCTCAAAATCATCCGCAGTAAACGTTACGTCCGGTGTACCACAAGGGAGCGTATTAGGACCTTTGCTGTTCCTCATTTACATTAATAGCATAGTTGATGATGTTACCTCTCCCATTAAATTATTTGCAGATGATTGTGTAGTGTTTAGGGAGATTAAATCGCGAAGGGATGCCGAAATTTTGCAAAATGATTTGTGCATAATATCAACGTGGTGTCAAAATTGGAAAATGAGTCTAAACGTTCGGAAATGTTGCTGCGTGTCGTTCACCAACCGGATTCGTAAAGTAGACATAACGTACGAAATCAATAATTCAATTATTAGCAAAGAATCTCGTTATAAGTATTTGGGCGTCCATTTTTCCGACAATGGTAAGTGGATTAAACACATAGATATGACCGTGACAAAGGCGGGTAGAATGCTATACTTCATACGCAGAAATTTTAAGCAAGCTACACAGGCCGTGAAACAAACCCTCTATCTCATGTATGTAAGATCTATTCTGGATTATGCTTGTGTAATCTGGGATCCCCATCAGCAATACTTGATTGACAGACTGGAAAAAATTCAAAATCAAGCAGCCAGATTTGTTAGCAACAACTATAATTCCTTTTCAAGTATAACAGAAATAAAACAAACATTGGGATGGGAGCCACTAATGATGAGGAGGCAGAAACTGCGGCTTAAATTTCTTCATAGTATTTACTACAATAGAAATGCCATTAACCCCCTTGATTATCTCTTAGCACCAACGTACGTCTCAAATCGACGAGATAATTCACGGAAAATATTAGAATACCCCTACAAAACCCACTCTTTTGGCAGTTCCTTCTTCGTAAAAACAATACAGGAATGAAACCGTCTCCCGGACGATATCGTTAATGAAACTGATAATGAAACCTTTTTTTCTTCCCTCTAACAATGCCCACAATATCACTGCCAATAAGAATGATTTGTTGCCTCGAAGCGTTTGGGTGTTAAAAATGTATGACTGTGTCATTGTATATGATTTGTGTAATTCACTGTTATTCGAGTGTTTTTTTCTTAAAAGTATCTTGTGTGTCGTTGTTGTAACTATTACATCGATTGTTAACTGTGTTATTACCCATGTGTACCTCCCCTACGCAATGCCTTACGGCGACGTAGGTGAAGTGTAAATAAAATAAAAATAAATAAATAAAAAATTTTCACGTTGTTGGCATATTTTCTCAAACTGACGTTCACGCATCTTTCAGTTTGGCAAGCATACACTTTTCCGCGCTTTAAAGGAATTTCGCAGACCACCCCTTGTGCGCATCTAACAAATGGGCGCCTGTGTTTTATGCCGCAGACCTGCTGCATCCTTGCCTCCGGGTCAGCCATTTTGCAGAGATAAGACAGCCTGTGCAGTGCCCTGAATACGACTCGCCTCATACCGGTGGGCCACCATTTCCAGGCTGCGTGAAAGTTCGTGCGCACACATAGAAAGACAGAAAGATAAGAGATGGTTGATACCCATTAATTGGAATCGGTATAACACGAAAGTGAAACGCGTCCTCACAGACGTAGCTGAGCTTTTATTGTGCATTGTTTCGCCACAAGGGCGAAGGAAGGAATGTCAAAGCAACAAATTTTAATGTCACGTGAAGAACGGCAAGCAGATCGAAACTTGCAATGCGCTCTAAAGTAGAAAGGACGCACAAAAAAACATACAAAGGACGAGCGCGAACTAACAACTGTTAAAATTGTTACTTCTTTGCTTGTGAGAAGCGCGCTTCTTTCAGAAACGCGGCCGTTGCAGCGAGCGAAGTGAGCTTCGTGCTCTCTGTAACGCAAATTTGCGGTGGCAGCAGAAGGCGTACAAATCACCGCCATCACGAGATAAGCGCGCGCGCAAGAGTGGCCATGCCCTGTAGATGCGCGAGCTCATCGCAACGAGTGGGGCGACGACCTTTAAAGCGCGCCCTCCGCGCTCTTGCGCCATCTCGCTAGTGATAACAAGAACACGCTGAAGCCACCAAGCTCTGAGTACCGCTAAAGGTAAATGGTGTATATAAATAGCTCGCCGTTAGTAGTGGCCGAGTAGTTTCGCGCCGCGCGCTGCGGGGCGATGAGTCATAGGTTCGACTGCCGGCTACGGAACTTTTTCTTATATATTTTTTCTGTACCATCTATTAGTGTTTATTTTAGAACGTCATATCCGTGACGGAAATACATCACTGGAGCCGTGGTGGACTTCGGCATGCAACACTTTCGTGTTAATAAACTGAGAAAAAAAGCAAGGAGGCCAATCAGAAGAAGTTACCACAGCTACCTTCTGCCTGCCCGGTGCGCGGGCTTCACACGTTTACGGTTGACTGCGCATTTTCTCGAGAAGGCTCTCTGCGATCGAAATGAGGAGGGGCTGGGTATATCCAGCGTTGAGCAGTATTTCAGTGGGAAACTATGACTTATGAAAAGACTTCGCGTGCGTGCGTGTGCGTCTCTGTGTCTGCGTCTGTATCTGTCTCTGTGTGTGCATGTGTGTCTGTGTTTTGCGCTGAATTTTTTTTAAAGTTATGTACCAAAAAACCCAATTCGCCACACTAATGCACCAAGGGACACGAATTCCGACGTGCGAGGGTCACTACCAGGCACCGTACACAAGGATTAGGCTCGCCTCTACGTTCTTTTTTTTTCGTGAGATTTTGTTTAGAAGACATTCGCTTAAGGCAGAAAGCTCAGGTTGCGCACGGCCTCAGAAAAGGGGGTGCTGTTGCTCGTCAATTGGTGTACCGAACCTGGTAGGAGGAGAAAAAAACTTTATTAGAGGTATATACAGGGAGTAAGCGCGAGGTGGCCCGGACGGGGCCACCCCTCACAAGCAGTAGTGTTCACTCAATCGAAATGCGCGCAAAAAAAATGGGGTAAGCAGCATTGTTAAGGAATGTCCTGTTATTCCGAGCAAACAATAAAAAAACATTTTGATTTTATTTTTCATTTTCGCCTACCGTGAGCCCTTCAGCATGCCTAAAAATGTAGGCAATCTGCACTGCATAACACCTTCAAAAAGTCTTTAAGGCAAAATATAACCCACAATACTACGTTGTTGCCCTCTCAATACGCATTTCAAACAAACATTAGATTAAAGAGAACTTTTTCACGGATACTGACTTAACAATGTCATCTTAGCATTTTCTGCAGATCAGACGTTAGCGATATACTTGTGTAAATCTGGCAAGGTTTTTAGAGGGTGTACTGTGGCTGTGTTTTTTTTAGAGGTAAGAGATGCCATGCATTCTTTGGCTCGAGCATCACTCCTCGCACTTTTGGTCTTGTTCTCAATGTAAAATTTGATGTACCGAAGCATCATCTCCTGTACATATATGCTGACATGTTTACTAAGTTGTGTATATTGTGATAAGTGTGTGTATCAGGGGGAGGTTACTCCGTATACCTCCCATAGGACGCCTTAATTCATGACGTCAGCGCTGGCAGCGCCAAACGTCCCTTCAGTTATATCCTGGCGGCTGGGATTCAGAGACTCGAACGGCAGAATGGCGGCGCACGCGGTATGCGTCGTCATGGCAACACTAACACCAACCGCGCCTCCTCTCCTAGCTCCCTCGTGCGCGCCGGGTTTTTTTCTTATTGTTTTGTCTGCGTGCGCGGGCCCCCTCTCCCTTTCTTTTATTACCCCCTCGTCCGCGTGCTGCGCCGTGCAGCGCGCCGGGCGGTTTTTTTTTTTTGCATCCGCTGCGCGTACTGCGCCGCGCGTTCGTTGCGCGTTTGAATGTGCGCAATTTGCAATCAGGCATTCTGCAAACACTGCAGTCGTGCAGCATGTGCCAGAACGCAAAAGAATGAATTGCACTCACAACACAAAATATCTTCGGTCTCGTTTTATTGTCCTCGTTTCCGAAAATCAACATTTTCATCAAATGTGGTGCGATACAGGCTCAGGTGATTAACAGAAGTTATCAACAGGAGTTAACATACACGTGTTCATGATGACTAAACAACACGAAAGTTCTCGGCAAAGAACTTAAAGAACAGTGGAATAAAAAACAGAACATAAACACTAGGGCACATATTCAAAAACACAATTTTTATACTGACAAAATTGCAGAACACCTTCTGATATATGCGCACGATATTGAACAAAATTATTATAAAGAACAAAATTGAACATTCCTAGAATACAAAAACAATGAAAGCAGTTGAAATACCTAAAAATAGAACAATAATGTAAAGATCATTTTAAAGATTTCAAAATGAACTCCACCATAACACAACTAATATTGGCCGCACTTTATTGACTACATTTCCAAAAACGTTGATATTCATATTACTAGTGATGATAAACGCGGATAAAGTGAACGGCTGATATCGGATGATTCATGGCATCTGTTCTTGAAGTGCTCCGATTCTGCAATTCTTCAGCTTTTCTCTGGGCGCACCGATCAGCTGTGTTGTGTTCCAAAATACACCCTGAAGAACAGGGCAAGTTTCAATCAGATAAAGATCGCTGTCGACTCGTGCAAAAGTGAACTCGTTTGTTCGTCTCAGAGCAGCACAAGTTTTCATACATCTACCTAATGTCTCAGAAACGTGGTTATAGGCGATGGGGAGTAATTAACCGGAGACAAATGCAAAGCACACACTCAAGCACGCGGTTCTGTGAGAGTTGTAAACCTGTAACTATAGTTACGTCGCATGGGCTTCATGTCCGCTGCTTGTTCGTATAAAGATTTAAACGCAGCATCGTGCCCTTTTGAAATCAGTCATTTTTGAAAACATTAACTGAAGCCTCACTGCAGAGAACATCGGTATGGACGTGAATTCAAATTGGCACAATGAAAACCGCGACTCAAAGGGCACGCTCACCTGTCGTCCTTTTGGGGGCCGGCACATATATTCCGGGACTTGTTCTGGAAGTATTCGAGCAACAAAGCACTATGCACGAAAAGCGCGAGTCGTGAAACATCGCGTCACACAAGCACACAGCGAGCGAGCACCATAAAACGGACGAGCGACGACGGCTAACACATGCCTCACCAACGCCAGACACGAAACTTTCTAACGGATTTCAAAGTCGGCGGCGCCAGCAAGGCGGCGGAAAGCGCGCCTCCCGCAGGAAAGGGAGTTGATCCCACCAGAGAGGGGGTTGAAGAGTGTTGGGAGGGAAAAGACGGAACGCAGATTTTAACTCTGATCCCAGTCAATAGATGGCGCCTCAATTTGCCATACCGGTCACGTGGGTTTCTTTCACTAGCCTGTGTGTATGTTAGTCTTTGGTAGCATGTGTTAAGGACAGCCTGTGGACTTGGACATTTCTGTTAAACTTTCCATGTATATTGCACTTAGTCATTTGTGAATGTTATTTCGTTGTTGCATACACACTGTTTCAAAGTGTTCGTAGCTTCTTTTGATGGAATGAATTTTTTCTAAACAAAAGTCATTACAATTAACGTTCATGGTTCCGCAACCCTCAAAAACAGACTGAAGATGTCAATTTTGTGCGTTCACAGTGATTCCACTCTCGCCAACTGAGCCAAAGTGCGTCAAATTGTATTTACTGCGCCATCCTGATACTATCGACGAAATTTGCGCCAAACTGCGCCAGAGTCTCGGGTTTGGGGGCGTCTATCACTGGCAATTGCACCGCCGGCGCGTCAGAACATGTGGAGCTCGATCTTGGGGCTGCCAATAAAGTCGCAATCATGGACCAAAAATTATTCTGCTGAATAAATAGCGCTCGCACGTGCATTCCGAGTAAGCCACGATGCCATGCACGGTGCCGACGCAGCTTCTGTTCTGCAAATCGGCTCGACAGCAAAACGCGCTCTCCGCCGAAGCTCGTGACGTCTAGGCCTATCGGTAGCGGGAAAGTGCGACGGCGATTCATCGACGGACGTCGTCTGTTCCAGAAACGCTGCTGATAGCTCGTTTCAAGCGTCGCACGGCACGTAAGGAAAGCAATGTTCAGTAATAACTACATGTGTGCCGCTAAAATGTATGTCACTTCTGTTTCCGGACATCGCGGAATGAAATCTGGGATTGCTCGCAGTAGATAATGGGACAATATCGAATTTTCCTTGCTTCGCGTTTATGGAAGAGCACGCGAAACGCGTTGAAACTTTTCGTCAGATACACTTTATCTATAGATCTTCATCCAGAACAGCTTTTTCGTAATTCCTTCCGCCAGCGCGTCCGAGTTTGTAATCACTCTGCGGTAAATATCCCCTAAGAGGCCCTGCCCTTTCGAGCTCACGTGCTAGGGTTCCAATTCGAATTTTTTGCTTGCTTTTTTAAAAATGTCATCTCATTATTAAAATCATATCTCCTGGTCGGAGCAGCCGCAAATGCGCAGCTGTCAGTAGCGGGCCCGTCGCTGACGGCCCAGAGTGAAGCGGCTACGCCATGTTAGACGTCCGCCCCTCGCTTTCGGGGGTCAATAGCTAACGGTTAAAGAAACTCAGTTTCGCTTAAGATCGAAGCAATGAATGCGATACCAAAAATTGTATTTTAAACGAAGTAAGGCTAGCAGGTAACTCTTTTGGATCCGATCTCGCGTAACTCAACAAATCGCTGGTTTAAGGGAATATGGCCGCTCCAGGAACCGAAGCGTTTTCTTGCTCTGAGTTCTCTAAACGCGAAGTAAGCGTTGAGAGCACAGCAAGCTTACGAGCCGTCTCCTGATGCCTTGAGATAGCGCGCGCGCAAGCGACTGCGCCCTTCGAACGACGCGGTCCCCTCCCCCCTTCCGCTCCCCTGGTGTCCCTTCATGCTCCTTACGAAAGACGGGCGGGGCGTTTCCTCTCTGTTTGATGAGCAATCGACGGCAGGCCCGCACGCGGGAAGATGTTATCTCACGCTCTGTCCGTGCGACGGAGACAGACGGCCGGCTAGTTTAATATCCGCTTCAGCCGCGCTCGTCGCTAGCGCTCGCGAGCTATTACCCGCGGCTAGAATGCGCGTAGTGATGTTAATAATTTGGACTTTATACGGAAAATTACGGCAACGGCGACGGCAAAAAACCGCCGAGAGTGTCCATATAATTGCTATCGCAATAATTTTTTTTTAAAGTTGAGGAGCCATTTCACTCTGTGAAATGGATGATAAGCGAAGCTCTTTCGCGCATGGCACAGAGGTGACATGGTGGAGGACAGTTTGGTATGTAGGGTGCATCAGGGACAGTGCGGCTCTTTGGCATTGAGGCACTGGTGTACATCACGGCGTTTGTCTGCCATGTCTGCTGATAACCGCATGGATGTATTTAGAGTGTTATTTCGTAAAGTGCAATTATCTTGATCCGGTATTCTGTTTATTTGCTAGTGTCGAAAATAATCGCCGAAGAGGTTAATCCAGAACACTCAACTGCATGAGCCCTTAATTTTTCATTAGCGAGTGAAATATGGAGTTCTCCTGAGCATAGGCGTGTGCAGGGTTCCCCATCAGAGGGGGCGAAGGTTCATCGCAGCGCCCCCCCCCCCACCCTACTAAGTCAATGTATGGTTTGGTGCCCCCCCTCTTAGGTGACTAGAAGGGTCAATGTGCGGGGCAGATCTTGCGCCCCCCTTAGGTGATTGGGGGGGGGGCGGCCGCCCCCCACTGCCCCCCCCCCCTGTGCGCAAGCCTATGTTCCTGAGATGATTTTTTTCCATGACATTTGCAAAGAATCGAAATATTTCTAGCCTTCATAACAGCGCCATAATAATACTCAGGTGCTTGAATGTTAATGCAATCTGCTTGTGTATTGCACTCCCAGATGCAAAATTATCTGCTCCAAAGTGCTCCAAGATGAAAATTTTGCTGCTCCAAAGTGCTCCAAAACGGAAATTCTGATGCTCCAAAAATTGCTCCAAATCAGAAGTCCTCGGTAGCATCACTGCGTTCACTATCTTGTGACCTACGTTTTCTACAGGAAACTAACTTTTTGAAGCTCTCAGATGTTCTGACATTCAAACGCGCAGTTAACATTGATTGTTACTTTTCGTTCGCTAGCACACGTTCGGCTGGCGTCGGAGGTATTGTTTTCAACCGCAGCCTTCTGCGTGATCACCATATCACCTTCGATGCCTCCGGACGCGTGCTACCGTTCGACTGCCCTTTCTTTTCTCTGCGCATCTGATTTGTTGGCGTCTAGGGGCCGGTGGTGTCCGCAAACTCTGCCACATTTTTTCGCTCCCTCGACATTTACCTTTTAAATTTTCGGCATTTGGCACTTGTAGAAGATTTCAGCTGTGTCTTAGACTCCCACACTGACGTCCGAGGTCCAGGTCGAGGCCGGTTTAACTGGAATGCTAGAGAACTTGAGCGTCTCGCACAACAGTTCTGACTGACTTATCCACATGACCGTATGTATGGTGGGAGGTATGTTTATACTTGGTGTCACGCGACGTCGAGCAGTCGGCTTGATCGAGCATATGTATCTACCGGCCAAATGGCCTTAGTAAGCAACGTCAAGGCGCTGCCACTGCCACCTACGCCCGTGTATATAAGTGACCACCGCCCGGTTGCGCTGATCCTACACCTGCCTGCGGAGACGCGGCGGTTCAGAGGCTTTGGCGCCTGGATTGCCGCGTACTTCAAGACTTTCAGACGGCCCAGATCACTTATTGGCGCAAACCTCACTGACTGGAATCATCTGAAAGAACAATGGCGTCACCATTGTAGTTAGTCGAGTAGGGCACTTCGCGCTCTGTAACGCAGGACGCTAACGTTTTAATGCAGAAAATCCGCATTGCCCACCGAGACCCGTGCCCCTCTCCCGTCCTACGTGCATGGCAAGCAGAGCTTGTAGACAGGTACCAGCGTATCATGCGCGCCTCTTCACTCTCAGCGGCCACTGCACACTCTGAGGTCATCTGGTATGCAGGCCGGGCGCTCATCCCTCCGTGCGGCTCGCCTGCACACACGCGGCACCCTTCCGCTCCTGCCACTACTGGCTCACGCGACTTCCAGGCTTTCACGCGCCACTTTGAATGTATGGCTCAGTCAGCTACTAGCGTAAGTTCTGCCACCGGGTGTTCTTTGCACCCCCTCCAACAAGATTTACCCCGTTACTCCAACGCGGTTTCTGACACTCTAATATCGCCACCATCGAATACTGAAATCAAAGACGCCTTAGATGCAATGGAAAAGGGTTCGGCCCCTGGGCCCTATGGCCTCCCCATCAAGTTCTACATCCAAATTTGGCCCATTATTGGCCCATTATGTCGTGTGTGATCAGGCACTGTTTCCACGGTCTTTCCCTCCCGCACTCTTTCCGTAGCGGCGGTATCACACGGATACCCAAGAAAGACTCGCAATCCACGCGACCCAGATTTGCGCCCCATCACCCTCCTCAATGGTAAATTACAAACTTCTCGCTAACATTCTGGTACGCAGCATCAGTTCGTCTCTTCCATTGCTAACAGCTCCCCATCATGTCTATTTTGCATTCCAGGCCGTGACATTCATAGTCATACCTGGTTCACGCGTGACATAATACAGTACTCCACTGGTTGATGCGCCCAGGGGTTACTGGTTTTCTTAGATCAGGAAAAAGCTTTTGACTTCGCTGAACATACCTATATATATTCAACGTCTTACAAGCATTCGGTTTTCCTGCCAAGTTCATCCGCCTCATCCGTGCTATGTACGCTAACTCCGAGAGTACCCTTTTCCTAGATTCGCGCGAGAGCCGCCCATTCCAGGTTACACGAGGAGTCCGTCGGGGTTGTCCTCTCTCCCCCGTCTTATTCGCCCTTTCCTTAGAAGACATTTTAAGGGCTATCGAACGGGATCCACATATTCGTGGCTTACCCTTCCCTGGCCGCACTAAAGTTAAAGTAACTGCCTATGCCGATGACATTACTCTGTACATAGACAACGAACACTCACAGCAGCGCGTCCTGAATGCCTTTTTCCATTTTGATGTGATTTCCGGAGCTCGTTTGAACTTGTCAGAAAGTCAGTATTTCTTCAATGGAAGCCATGCCGGACATATTAACATCACGTTGTCTTTGCAATGGTTCCAACCATGGAGATACTAGGTGTCAAATACAATGCTTTCGGTATACAAGAAAATATCTGGACATCGCAGTCGGTCTACCTCGGCAAATTTTGGTACTTATGTCGCACCGTCAAACCCCCGCTCCGCGTTTCACAGAAAGTTCAGCGTTTATTCACCCTCGTTCTTTTGGTCTGGTGGTACGGAATTATTATCGCGCCCCACGTTAGCGCAACCGCGCAGCCGAGGAGGCTTCGCGTTCCCCGACGTGGCCGTTACGGCTTCCATGCTGTCCCTCCTCACTTTATTGCGCGTTTGAAATAATGATGGTACGCCTGCGCAGGCACTCGTGCGCTACCACCTAGGCCCATCCTTACGTGTCCTAGTGCGGGTGAGCGCGCGTTCACGCTCTTTCCTTGCTTAGAGTTTAGTGTCCATCGCAGAGAGAGCGTTTCCGGGGCGTTTCCGTTCGCTCTCTCGCACCTCTTGACGCGCGCTGATTTGGCGCCGGTGAAGTGTCGGTGGGAGGAGCAATCGCGCCCTTGCTGAGGTGGTGGCGCCCTTTTTTGCGTTGAACCGGTTTTAATGATTTAAATGCGAGGCAGACTTGCCGTAAGGTGTATTCGTCTGAGACCCCGTAATATGTGACGAAGTATGCTTCAAAGCAGAACACCTAGCATTTGAAACCAATTCTGGAATGGAATTTAACACACTTCTGGTGAATAATGCGACTAAATTCTGGTTATTCTTTTATTTTCCATTCGTTTAAATAGTGTTAGTTTATTCTGAACAGGTTTTGACAAATTATACACGCGTTTTAGACCATAGTTTGAGAACTTGATGTACGGTGTCAACCACATGAGACAGCGACAAGCCGATACCTTAAGGTGCTCCACCCCAACAATGGTTGACAAGTCAGTGTACAATGCGCTATACGAGGGGAGAGCATAAGCCATCCAAACATTGGAGTCTTTCATTGGAAGCGTTGCGGGTTGTGTTTCGCAAAAAGGTGAGCGGTTCATTGATTACATTTGCTGGGGGTTCAAGGGGAAACCACGGCATGATTATGCGGCTCGTCATCGTAGTGGACTCCGGATTAGTTTCGACCAAGTGGGATTCTGTAACGTGTATACAAAATTAAGCACACATGTGTTCATTGTACTTTGCTGTATCAGAAATGCGGCCGCCGTCGCAGCAAATAAGGACAATGATTCAAAGTATTACGACCTGCACTACGTTAGAGTGGTAAGCTGACACTGAAGTGTGAAGTGGCCTTCCCGCTTGCGGCCGCTCAAGGAGAAAAAACGGCAGTGCACCACCTCGCAAATGGAGCCAACTCTACCAAGGTTATCAAGTCAGGTTATTCGTTTTACCGACAAGGGTGGCACCGGTTCCCTTATCATTTGTTTGTAAACTAGGAGGCTAAGGTTCATACCAACATCATTTTCAAAAGTCCTGAGAAGGCATCAGTGACATAAGCAGTGAACTATAAAATAAGCATTAAAATATTACACTTTAAAGTCTCTCTATACCCGAATGATGACGCCTAAAAGGGTAAGAACTGCCTCACAAATAAGAGAGAAGACACGCTAATGATGGACGTTTTTCTTGACAGACGGTGCGGGAGATCAGACGCAAGCTCCAAGAGAGAGCCTGTGAGAGAGAGAGCAAGTGGAACTTTATTCAAAGGAAAGGGGAATCTTAGATGCACTATGGCTGGGGTCCTACGTCTAGGGTTCCACTGGCCACGGCCGCCCGCAGGATTTGCTCCAGGAGCGCGAGCTGCACTCCCGGGTCTTAGCTGGCACAAGCCTGCGAGAGTAAAACCGCAACAAAACGCAGCACTAAAGAAAGACAATAAAATTTAGCGTTGAAGTAAATATGAGATTTAATAATTCTATTAGCGCGAAAGTCCCCGAATTCTGTTGTGTGATTGAAATCAGAGGTCTTATTGTACTCGGAAATTAGCGAAGAGGATTTAATAATTTCCCGGAAAGATCTCTTCATAGATCCGTGTAAATCAAAGTCTCACTGGCGCGTTACAGGTTGGTACTGATCACCAGTTCTTTTCTCGTCGCATGCTGCTATGTTTTAGGCAACTGTGGAAAGATAGAAGCGAGGTTGCAATAACGAAATTTTAAGTCAGCATGAAACGACGAAGGGTCCAGTACACTCCTGAAAAAAAAAAGAGTCAAAAGAGACTCACGTCTACCTGACTCTTTGTGGCAGCCGATGATCACCTTTTTTTCCTAAAGGTAACTTTAATACTCTGGTCGGCGCTCCTGCATGAAATAGATGACTCCCTTGCTACAAGGGAGTCAGTCATGAACATGCATATGCAGGGCGTTTTTTTTTTAATGAAAGCCTTACTGTGTGCGACCAAAATACAGTGCGCTGGTTTGGCGCGTGCATAAAAGGATATAACGAAAGCTACCGGTTGAGAATATATAGATCGCGATCGTGAAATGCGGAAGTACGCGCGCATTATGTGATGACTTCAGTTACAATATTGCTGAAATAGCGCGTCGAAAGGTTATAAAAACGCAGGGTTCTGAAAAATTTAAAGCCTTGCCCTCCAAGCGAAACATTGACAGTTATGACAGCGTTTGAAAATGACAGCGCGGACAAATTTACGAATATTTAAACGTTTGCAAGTGAGGTTCGTAAATTCATACGACTGCATGCACTGCAGGAAACATACGCTTACTAGAGAAGTGAGCATGCATGGTGTTGAAGTAATAGCACGCGTTCAAAAGTAGTAGAAAGCAGAAAAGTATGGCGCAGAAATGTCTGCTTTCTCCTACTTTTTACTCGTGCCTTTCTTGCATAGTTTGCGCTAAAATGTACCCCGTCGGTTTCAACCAACTCGCCAGCAACAAGTCTTACTCATGCATGGTGTTGCACGCGCAGGCGACCGGACACACATCTAGCTCGATGACCATGAAAACATGTGTCGCAAAGCTGTCATGAAGGCCCAACCGCATGCACGCGTTCTTTGAGCGACGGGGACGAGTGACAGCCACAAACGGGCTCCGTCGCGCTGTCGCGTCGCGACGGGAGCACCCACATGTTCGCGACGAAGTGTCACAGTTGCTCGTTTGAAAACTATTGCGTGCGCGCAGATAAACTGGGAAAAAGAATTACATAGTAGATGAATGGCAACATGCGAAATTTATTATTGTGTTGCGTAAGATAAGGGAGCTATAAAAGCGTTTCGTTACTTTCTTTTTCCGCAATCTTTTTTTAACCGCGACAGCAGTATTTGCTGTGCTCTAGAGGTGGATCCCGGAGGCGTAGGCTACTACGTCGCAGTTTGCAAGCTGCGTTATGTGTGGGTTATTCCACGAGGCGCTTCTGGATAACGTTTCCTCTTGCTGTCATTTAGCGTTCAAGAAAAGCCGTAGTGCCTCACATCGCTGCCTCGGAAGATGAAGGGCTACCTCACACGACGTCTATGTTGACATTGCAGCAAACGACAACCAGTGCAGCAAGCTACTAGCAAAAGATGAAAACTAACCGCTAACTAACCGTTAAGGAGAAGTAGAGCTCAGGAGCTGGAGCTGATTGCAAGAACGTTTACTTACATGACTATTCGGTAGCGCGTTTTCGGAGCGTCTCGACGCTCGCGCTCTAAAGCCTTGGTCTTCCCCAGGTTCTTTGTTAGAGAAAACCGTCGAGTTCAGGACAGTCCAATCAACAAGTTGTCTTCATCTCCGCCCACAAAGGGGAAAGGTCAAGCACCGCCTCCTCCCTACCCCAGGAAAGAGAGAAACGGCGCGCCCGGCTCGACGGACGGTGCCCGGGAGGTGAACAGAAGACAGAATAGGGAGCCATACATACAGTGAAGGGATAGCGTTGGCGCTAACTCCTGATAACTGGCCGTGTTGCCAGGTGCAGTCTTTCCTTGTCTCGATAGCGGCGCGGGCTCAGCCGACAGCCAGCTCCTGCCCGGGTCACCAAATCATAAAGGCACTGCGGAGTGTGACAAATGTTCCCGATGAGGAATCTCAGGCCCTCGGCTCATTGTCTGGTGCATCTCGCAGAATGCTGAACAAAGTAGTACACAAGTGACTGCCATGACGGCAAACAGCTCACTTCCATGCTATAAAACCGTCAAAATCAGCCCTGTGCGTTCGTGGCGATTAACGTGGGGAACTGACAGCTTCAAAGGGTTCACGACACCACTGCCGTGCTGTCGTCATATCAGGTACTCTTCGGGGAACGTTGACGATGCAGAAAGCAGGGCAGATGCCGGCAAGTCATTGCCACGGTCCAGCGGCGCGAAGCCGTGAAATCCGATCGTAACAGCCCGTCTGACGCCCCAGGAGGGCTCGAAGGGGATGCAGCACCAAAGCAACCCGGAGAGGCCGTTGACCTGCTCCCTTGTTTTTATTCTCACGTAGGCTGAGCCCCAGCTTTTTGAACTGAGAAACGGCCTGCAAGTGCCGGAAATGAACCATCCTAACTCAAACCACAACAGAGAGCACCCAATTGACGTTGACAAATCCCAGGCTACATTCTCTAATCAAAACTTCCCCGAAAATTACACATACGCTACCGCTCGTGAAAGTCACGGATCAATTACCAATGCCATTAGCAACACAGACCCACTAAACATGAACGAAATCAATAGCCTAACGTTTTTGTAATATTTCCAGAAAAAGCCACATCATACAAAAACGAGAGGAAATGATTTATGAAATACGCTAAATGCATGTTATGAGCACAGAACGCAAAAACAAAGGTATGTAAAATTACTTTGGTGTTGAAGGGGATAGGCACGGCTGAGACCAGCAGCGTTTCCGCTATCTTGGCCACCATCGTGGTCCAATCAACATACCTCAGCTTTTGCGACATGGCAAATTTTGTCCGTCAGAGCTTAGCCGGCGGCACGCAATGGCCTCGAAACATCCCTCAGATAGTTCAAACACTCCTTCCAGCTGAAGGAAGGACAACAGTTCCTATTAGATGGGGGGTGCGTAACCTTGATTGCCCTCAAAACAAGGTCCATAATTCGGAAGCAGAACGATGCGTACTTAGAGCCGAATGTAAGGACAAGGTCCGGCCCTGTGGCCTCGTAAGGCACTGAAAGCAAGGAAAACAGAGTAGCCGCAAAGAGGCATTCCAGTCTGCCAGGCTCACAGCACATAATAATAAGGCAACACCTTCTCAATAAGGCAACACTAGGCCGGACTTCCATTTGTCCTTGAGCCTTGCTAGGGGGGTTACTTGTAAGTTGAAAAGTTCGTCGCCAGAGCATTCGTCGCGGCTATCGACTTGTGGGTCAGCAGCGTTTAACTCTTCCCGAATCGCGCAGCGCTTCATCTCAAGCGAGGACTCTCAAGCCATCGGACGCGTTAAAGCTGCAACCGTATGGTCACTGAAACGAAAGCCCTTCTTTCTCAAAAGCATATCCGACTCGTTATAAGAGGGATAATCCTTGGGCAGGTTTTGTGACACGGCTGCGTCCGTTACCAGCAGTCCGAGAGGACCCTCACTCTCCACGCGGCTGTCAACTTGTGCATCAGCAGCGTTTAGCACTTCCTGAGTCGCGCTGCTCTTCACCTCAGGAGCGGACTTACAATCTGTCGGGCGCGACAGCGCTTCAACCGTATCATCACCAAAACAAAGACCCTTCTTGCTCAAAAGCATATCCAAGTCATTCGAAGAGGGATTATGCTTGGGCAGGTTTTGTGACTCGGCAAACCACGTGGCGAACAGTCCGCACGGTCCCTAAATCACCACGCGGCTATCAACCTGGGGATCAGCTCATTGAACAATACCAACGTACAATGCGCGCTTCTTTGATCTCGGCTGCGGCCTGGCGCTGTAGGCGTGGGCCTTGTGTTTACCCTGAGGTGCTCAGGTATGCACGCCGAGCTCTACTACGTCCGCCAGGATGGCCTGCCCATTTACCAAACCTCACTGCACAACCTGCTGCTGGTTTACGCGACTTTAGGCGTCCACACAACACTTTCAGTCAATGGCCCAATCTTTTGCTAGTGTCAGTTATCCCGCACCTGCTTCTGCGCATCAGCTGTTGAAAGATTTACCACACGACACCAGCAATGCATGCCACGTTCACCTATCGCCGCCATTGGATGACGAAATAAAGGATGCGTTAGACGCAATGAAAAAGGGTTGGCCCCCCGGGCCTGACGGACTTCCTGCTGAGTTTTACGTACAGTTGTGGCCTATTGTTGGCCCATATATGTCACGCGTCATTCTTTAATGTTCCCAAGATCTTACCTCCCGAACTCTCTCTACAGATGTCGTATCACACTAGTTCCCAAAAAAGACTCATTGTCCACGCAACCTATTAACCTTCTAAATGTAGATTACAAACTCTTGGCCAACATCCTGGTGCGCCGAATCAGTCCGTCTCTTCCAGCAATAATCGCTCGCCACCAGTTTCGTTCCATACCGGGGCGAGAAATTCACAGCCATACATCGTTAACGCGCGACATCATGAAGTACCCTACTGGCCGATGTGCCCAAGGCCTGCTGCTTTCCTTAGATCAGGAAAAGGCTTTTGATTTCATTCAGCATGACTGTTTACTAAATGTTTTACATGCATTCGGTTTCCCGGACAAATTCATTCACCTCATTCACGCCATGTATACCAATTCTGAAAGTATCATTTCTTAGATTCCCGTGAAATTCACGCCTATCAAGTCATGCGAGGGGTCCGTCAAGTGGGTTCTATCCGTCAGTTCTATTTGTCCTTCCATTAGAACCCTTCTTAAGGGCCTTAAAACATGACCCACAGCTTCGACGCTTACCTCTACCTGGTGATACGCAAGTAAAGGTCACTGCTTATACTTATAATATTACCCTATATGCCCATAATCAACACTCGCTGGAGGATGCCCTTTATACTTTTCATCATTTCGGCATACTCCCAGGCACAAGGTTAAATTTTTTAAAAGCGAAGATTTCTATATTGGCAATCCCAGCGGTCATGTCAGTATCACGTCGCCTTCAGAATCGTCTCCTACCACTACGATCATCGGCGTCACTTTCAATGCATTCGGTCTACATGACACCACCTGGTCATTCGTTTTACAAACTCTCGAAAATGCTGTCACAGTTGCCAAACATTGTGATTTCTGCTCTTGCAACGCCGGTACGTATCGCAACCGATTTATCTAGGAAAATTTTGGTACCTTTGCCATACTGTAAAACCCCCGCTCCACGACTGAAGAAAAGTACAAGGTTGCATCAATTCGATTTTCTGGTCTGGTGGCACAGAATTATTATCTCGTCCGACGTTAGCTCAACCGCGAGACCGTGGCGGCTTTGTGTTCCTGATGTTTCTTCCACAGCTTCTATCTTGTGCCTGCGCACTTTCTCGAGAATACTAAGTAGTGACGGTACGCTAGCACAGACCCTGGCTTGTTACCAGCTTGGGCGATTACTACGTGTCTTGATACCGGCTAACCTTATAAACCGCAATCCCGAGTCATCTCTACTACCATTTTTGCATCGAGCCGGTCTGGCATTTCCCTGACATCTAGAGGCTACGTGCCCAGAGATATAGGGCACCGAAGCTAATGCGGTGGACACAATGGCCGCCTTTCTGCTGCCCGTGCTTCCCCAGCACCGTCAATCTATAATGAACCGCCCATGAAACGAATAACTGTAGCGGCGTCGCCAGGCCATCTCCGTGATTTTGTTTGGTGGTTGGGCCGGGGCTTACTCTCCGCTCGAGATCGGTTGCAGGGTTGGCAAGTGCTGCGCGTCTCCACGTGCCCCAACTGCACTACGGTTGGAACTATAGTTTGAACTGACCGTCATGCGACGGTTGCATGCGCAGTAGCACGCGCCTTATGGCGCACTGTTCATTCAGGTTTCCGCGGACAAGGTGTGCGGCCATTCGGGGCGGACGGCCGTTTTCCGCGCGGATACTCCTCCGCGCTTTTATTAGTTCAGCGCTTGGCGAAAACAGATGTGAGGCCATGGCTGGAAAATACCGCCGGCATGCTTTGTGGCCGATATTGGGCAGAAGGAGACACGAGATCCTCGCTTTCCTCTCTGAGGAGCTCTTCTTCATAGGCGAGCGCGAGTTTCTGTGGCATCGGTCGTGCCCCTTTGTCGACGTCGAGCATGAAAGGGTACAGGTTAATTTTGGACCGACGTGATGCCAGACAGCGCCCGTCGAGTCGTTGTTGATGCTCTTGTCTGCCTACCCTCCCGATCCGTGTTTATCACTGTCGCCAGTAACCCATTGCGTTTCATTGCATCTATTGTATCATGGTATCCATTGTTTCATGGTATCCCATTGAGTTGTTTTGTACTCCATTTCACATCTTAGTCATGTATTTTAGAGTAATGATGTGTTTAGTACAAGACAGTGATGTTTGACGTGGCACATAGCCGTGCCGATGTGTATGTACCCCTAATTACTGAAATGTTATGAAGTTTTTGTTTGTTTACATTCTGTAAAAAAACTTTTTCTAGACAGTAAAATAACCTATCGTTGTATCTGGGCTGACAAAACAGAAATAAAGAGCATAGCCACACGTTTTTTTTCTTTCATGTAGGCCTGCTCAGACGGCAACAAGTGATCCCGGTCGAACGAGCAAGTCATAGCAAAGAGCACAGACCGCTATATTATAGGCTTCATAAGAAAAACGTAAAAGTATAAAATCAGGCTTTAAAAAGTTTGAAATAGGCACGGAAATAAAATGTTCAAAAGTGCTTTAGAGCAAAACTTGAGCCATGATATTAAGTTGTTGACCTCTCAAGACGCACGCCTAACCAAAGTAAATTAAATGACTTTTTTTAACGTAGAATGACTTAATAATGATCTCTCAGCATTTTTGTTGATCAGACGTTAAAATACTTCTATGAAACTCGCAACGTCTGCAGTGGTGATTACTCCGGGTGCGTTTGATGCGATGCAGGCGATGGCACGTCTTTCGCTCCAGCAGTAGTATGCCGTGTTCGCTGCACGTGCTAGTACAGCACACCGCACTTTCAATCGTCCACTATTTACAGTGTCCTACGGTAGAGTACCCATATTTCTCTGAATCGTTTGTAAGTCAAGCCCCTCTTCGATAATTGTGTATAGGTACAGCTGCATACGTTTCTCCTTCGGTAAGTTTCTCAAACTGATTGACTTCTGCTAAATGGATTGCGCTTGCCTTCAAGTGCGATAGCCTTACATACACCCGCATACGGCTCTTCCATAGTAAGGCACATATTAAGCTATAGCTCATTTCACTTTTTTTAGCAAACCGCACATTCTAGACACTGATCTCAATCGCTCCCACGGCAATCGCTCCCACAGCTCCCACGGTACTGCAGTCCACAATTGGGGCAACGGCATATGAAAATATATAGGCAAAAAAAACAAGCAAATAAACAGTATTGTTAACAGCAGCACTGTGCTTGCAACCAGTTGAAGCTCCGCCCACCAATGCACTGTCCGCGAAATCGGCTTCCTATGGCCTTCACAGTGGCACGAACACAGAGTGCCACTCTTGTTCCTCTGCCAAGCATATCCGGTCGAGCACTGCAGAGTTAATGGGAAATAATTGATTGAGTTCATTGAAACATTCTGAGCAGCTGGGATCTTTGAAGCACCTGGCGGAGGAGGTCTCTACCAGGCGCTTCTTTGTACGTGGCCTCTCAGATCAGTTTCGGCAGCGCGCGACGCACAATGTTACACGAAGAACCCTCTGAGAATTGCAGCGCAAAAAACACATGGACGCAACGAAAACGACAAGGAGGTGGGCTGAACATGCAACGGTTTTTATTGCAAAAAAATTACACACACGTATATGTACTTGCTGTCTGACACAGGCATCAACAACTACATAAGCGTAGGTACGCCGTGTCTTTATCTGAGAGTTGTACGGATGGGAGGCTTACACATCTCTCCCTCAGACAGGAAATACGTTCTGCTTCTAGGATTTCTCGAGTAATGAGCGTTTTTGCTCTTTTCAAGGACAGAAGTGTTTTTGGTGGGATGACCAATCCTGGCAGGTAATATACAATGGCCAGCCAGGAACCTTCAAAATCTTGTGCTTTCCGTGCATTTTTGACGTTGTTGGCATGTTCCCTCACACTATCTTTCACGCATCTTTCAGTTTGGCCAGCATGCACTTTTCCGCAGTTTAAAGGAGTTTCGCACACCACCCCTTGTGCGCATCCAACAAGTGGCCGCTGGTGCTTTATGCTGCAAACTTCCCGCATCCCTGCCTCCGGGTCAGCCATTCTGCAGAGATTAGACAGCCTGTGCAGTGCACTGAATATGACTCACGTCATTCCGGTGGGCCACCATTTCGAGGTAGCGTGAAAGATTGTGCACACACAAAGAAGAGAAAGAGATAAAACATGCGTGATCCCCCATAATAGGAATCGGTATAACACAAAAATTAAACGTGTCTTCAGAGACGTACTGAGCGTTTATTGTGCAAGAAATTGTAATGTCACGCGAAGAACGGCAAGCAGCTAGAACCTTGCAGCGTACTCTAAAGGCGAAAGGACGCACGGAAAAAAAAAATATACAAGACGAGCGCGAAGTAAGAACTGTTACAATTGTTACTTCCTTGAGTGTAAGCATCGCACTTCTTTCCGAATCGCCGCTGTTGCAGCGAGCGAAGTGACCTTCGTGGTCTCTGTAACGTCAACGGAAAGTTGCGGTGAGAGCACAAGACACGCAAACCACCGCCATCACGAGAGAAGGGCGCGCGCACCAGCGACCACGCCCTGTAGAGGCGCGCGCTCATCGCAACGCGTGAGGCGACGACCTTTAAAGCACGTCCACCGCGCTCTTTTGTATCTACCACTCTCGCGGTCGGCGGGGTGGTGTTGCCCTCTGGGAGTGGTAAAGTAAACCAATTCGTCATTATTTTGGCCTCGGCGATTATCACCTGCAACGCGTTACACGTCCGTCTCATTCGGCACGTTTTCAATAGAAGATCATTTTTTTCAATGCCTTAACACACCGCGAGGTGGCGATCTTAGCGTCGTAAAAGCGTCGGCCTCGCTCATAGCATCACGCTAATCCAAACCAAAAATAGCTCTGCGACGCGCGCCTGCCTCACCTGGCTGTAACGCCGCGTTCCCCGCTCAAGCGCACGCCCCGAGAAAAATCGCGGCCGGTCTACCGGGGCGGCACGACGCGCTTTGCGTTTTCTTCTAGTCCGCCCGTGGTGTTCAATCACATTTTAACATGCCGCGGGATGGCGACCATGTTCTGCGTCCAATATGCGACGCTCTTCTGGCTATAACACCTCTTTCTCTGATAACGCTTTCACCGTTAACTACTAGAGCGACCACAAGGGTTTGTTTAATCATTTAACATGGACAATAGTCGTCGGAATGGAGATGTACTACCAATCATCATAGTGGGTCCATCCACGTTAAACGGTGCTATAGCTGCCGGACATCATTATACATTGCACAAACTGTCCTATATCAATGTACAGTACACATCCAGTTACTTCTGTAAGTGTATGCTTTACTTTTGTGTTATTCCACCTCCTACGACGGAGGGACAACCATCTACCGTGAGTCCTTGAGCATGCTTAAAAAAGTCGGAAATCTGCACTTCAATGACGTCCTCCAAAGGCCCTTAAGGCAAAATATATCCCATAACACTACGTTGTTGTCCTCTCAAGACACATTTCAAACAAACATTAGATTAAAGAAAACTTTTTTACGGATAATGACTTGACAATGTCACCTCAGGATTTTCGCAGCTTAGAAGTTAGCGATATACTTGTGTAAATGATATATATTATGCCTAGGGTTTATCGCGTACCAAAGTATCTGCGTTTAAGGAAGAAGTACAGTGCTCTGTGACGTCCCTGCGTGTTGCACGTCAGGGGCGTCCATCAGTTCGAGCCATGGCGCCTGTCGCTTCTTGGACGCCTTCGAAGGCACTCGTCTTCGACGTTGTTGTCCCTACGGGGACTAGTCCCGAGACCATCGTTGATGCGACGGCCTCAATAGTCGGCCTCTCAGAGGTGTACTGCGTACAGCATCAGGGAGCTCACAACTTCCAAGTCACTGTTAAGAGCATGGCTTCCATGTCTCTCATCATCAATGCTGGCTGCCTGGTCATCGGCGGCGAGCGTGTCCAAGTCGTCCCTGTTGGCCCTCAAGTGACCAACGTCGCCTGCCTGTTCCTGCCATCGTTCGTCTCCAACGAAGCTCTTGTGCAGGCCTTGTCTCCATACGGCAAGGTGCTCGCTGTCACCAGTGGTTTAATGAGTGCGCGGCGAGGAGTACTCACGGGAACGCGCTACATTCGAATGGAGATGAACGCCGCTAATCCTGTGCCGAACTACCTACGTATCTCCGGTCATCGTGCCACGTTCGATTACCGTGGCCTCCAGCGTGTATGTCGAAGATGTGGTTCTAGTGATCACCTACGAGCCCAGTGCACAGCACCTTACTGTGGTCGCTGCGGTGTACATGGTCACGTAAACGACGGATGTGATCGCCCGTGCCGACGCTGTGGGGACGGCCCCCCCACTGTCGTTTGCCCCGTCCGTCGCTCGTACTCAGACGCCACCACTGGTGAATTCCCACCACTGAAACCAGCGCCAGTAACGAGGACAGCCTCGGGGGACATGGAGGAGGTGACGGATACTGTGTTGGCCTCGCCTCTTCACGTTCCGCCGAGCGAATCGCAAGATGAAGGCTTGATTGTCGATGCGACGCCATGTGCGTCGACCTCCCCGCCGATGCAAGAAGCGTGCGCTTTGGCTGACGCAGCGCGCGCTCCGGATAACGGTGTCTGCGTTCATCCTCCTGCGCTTTCTGATGTTCCGTGTTCAAGTGAGCCTGGCTCTGAGGCTGCTGCTGCTGGTGTTACCCCTCTGACATCTGCTTCACGGAACGACGGTGCCAGTTCATCGGGTGCTCAGGAGGATATCGCAACCTCTGCCGTCGCTGCTTCGACGTCGCGCCATGCACCTAAAAAATCACCTGCACGAAAGCTACTTACACCGGCCCGCGGAGATATGGAACGTGCTGCTACCATCGAGAATGTGGACCCAAGCTTACCGGCGGCTCAGCCTCTACCTCCACAGGACACGTCTTCGGAGGACAGCTTCAGCCTGGGACTGGACAGTAGCATCGGACTGTTTAGTGTTGGTGAATTTGACGTCGAAATGGGAGCTCAACGTGAAGTCAAGCGTGGGCATACTTCTGGTTCTTGCTCGGATGAAGTCAGCGATGGCCGTTCTGAATCCCAACGGCCCAAAAAACCTCGACCCTCTTCCGGAGGGTCGAACTGTGAGTCGTGACATGGTTAAGAAAGTGTCCCCTGGACACTTTCCTTGACACCGTCTAGAACTATACGTCCAGGTTAGTCTTTGCTTTTCATTATGGCTGCTACACTAAATATAATTTCTTTGAATGTTCAAGGTTTTCGCAGTGCGGCAAAACAGGCTGAAGTGATTAGTGTAGCCCGTGCTGCAAATTGTGATGTTTTGTGCCTGCAGGAAACCAATTTCTTCTCGCTATCCGACGTGCTGGCCTTCAAACGAAAGTTCAACCTCGATTGTTATTTCTCTTTCGCTACATCTCGTTTTACGGGAGTAGGAATTATCATATTTAATCGGGCTTTATTGAGGGATCACCACGTTTTCTACGACGGCGTGGGAAGGGTTTTGGCTTTAGACTGCGTTTACTTTGCTTTTAGATTACGGATACTATGCGTGTATGGGCCAGCACAAGGCGGGCAGTCTAATGATTTTTTAAGGACCTGGATGGTTTTTTTCTCGACGGTCGTCACGTTATTTTAATTGGCGACTTTAATTGTGTGTTGAATACGCGAACCGATGTACAGGGTCCTGGCTGGGGTCGGCCTGCTTGGAATTCACGCGAGTTGTGCCGCCTTGTTCAGCACTTTTCATTATTGGATGCGCACAATGTCGTGCATGGCAATGCCTTTGTTTGGACATGGCGACGCGGACCGTCCTCCAGTAGGCTCGACCGGGCTTATATTCCGCGTGCCTTAGAGGCGTTTGTCTCCGATTTCCATGTTCCGCCTTTTCCCCCTTCTCCCGTGTACATCTCTGATCATCGTCCTATTGTCCTGGAGCTCAAAATTCCATTTTCTTTTTCGGAAAAACCATGGCGCCTTGATGTTCGCGTCCTCCAAGACGCGCGCTCATGGTCAGATTTGTCACGTGCAATACGTGTGTCGCTCGCTACATCTAGCCCAGCTGATTGGGACGCTCTTAAAACGCAGTGGCGTCTACACTGTTCAGTTCAAGGCCGTTCGCTGCGTCGTCGCGTTTCTGAAGAGCTGGCCGCTACTGCAACGAAGTTGAGCATCGCCCTGCGGGCCGAAACGGCGTCTCCCCTGATGCGAGCTTGGCAGCGTGAGTTACGTGAACGCTTCCAGCGCTTGATTGCTGCCTCGTCTTTGGCGGCGGCAGCATGGCGCTGTAGGCGCAACCCATCTGCACATCCTGAAGTACTACGCTATGCGAGGCATTCGTTTTTTGGGCAGTCGCAGCCCTCTCCCTCTATGACCACACAGATACCACCTGCTCAGCCGCTTCCTACGCGTGATCGGTCTCTTTTCTTGGCGCATTTCGAAGCGATGTCATGTTCGACCATGCAGACAAACTGTGACATATTACCGCCCATGCTTAGGGGGTTACCCCGCATTTCTCAAGAAGCCGCTGATTCTCTGCATGCCCCTCCATCACCCGAAGAGGTAAAGGCCGCACTGCAGTCCATGAAACGTGGAACGGGCCCCGGGCCAGACGGTTTTCCGGTTGAGTTTTACTTGACATTTTGGAAAGAAATCGGTGCTGCCTTTACCGCGGTTATCCGGCGGTGTTTTGATGATGGCGCCTTTCCATCCAGTTTTCGAGATGGCCGCATTATACTTATCCATTATATTATACTTATCCTCTGTTAGTCCTGAAGATTGGAGGCCTATCACGCTCCTTAATGTTGACTATAGGATCTTCGCGACGGTAATCGTTCAACGTTTGAGGGCTCTCTTAAACTCACTGGTGGGTAATCACCAAGCTTCATCAGTGCCTGGACGAGAAATACACAGCTTGTCCTTTACCACCCGTGATGTAATAGCCTATACGCTGTCGCGGTCAGCGCGTGGTCTGCTTGTTTCTTTGGACCAGGATAAAGCATTTGACCGACTGGAGCATGCGTATATCTTCAACGTGCTCACAGCCTTCGGCTTTCCTAATTCATTTGTGGAATTAATTAGGAATACCTACACTCATATAAAAAGCACACTGGTTCTGGATGGTTGGGAAAGTGCTGCCTTTCCCATTACACGTGGGGTTCGTCAGGGATGTCCGTTGTCTCCTGTGCTATTTATCCTCAGCATTGAGCCATTCTTGTGTGCTTTAGACGCGGATTCGCGCGTACGGGGTCTTGCGCTTCCTGGCAGCAATGTTGTGAAAGTGACAGCTTTTGCTGACGACATAACCCTGTACCTTTCAGATGAAGATAGTGTTTCACACAGCCTGCGTTTATTCTTCGAGTACGGTGACATTTCAGGTGCAGTACTGAACTTCTCCAAATCCCGGTATCTGTTCATTGGCTGTCCGAACTCCAGACTTAGCTCCATTTATCCTATTCAACCGGCCACATCCCTTCGTATTTTAGGTATATTATACACCCACTATGGCATTTGTGACTCCGTTTGGTCAACCGCTCTCGAAGAAGTAAGACAAAAAATTCAGGACGCACGGGATTTCGACTTTCCGCTTCTCGAGCGAAGGTACCTTGCGCAGACTGTATTTTGCGGTCGTATTTGGTACCTCTGTCACGTGGTGCAGCCGCCTTTACGTATCGTGCGATCGCTGCAGTCGGCATTGTGTTCCTTTTTTTGGTCAGGTGGCACTGAGTTGGTCTCTCGCGCGGCACTAGGACAGCAGCGCGCCCAGGTAGGCTTTGCTTTCCCTTCGGTGTCTATACGCTGCCGGCTGCTGGCACTGCGCTTCCTGTTGCGCCTTGTACAAGGGGAAGAATCGCCCGCGCGAACACTTGCGTATTACTTTCTGGGCACTCACCTCCGGCATTTGATGCCTGATATGCATCTTAACAGGGGCCCTCAGTCAATAACACTCCCTGCATTTTATGCAACAGCTGTTGCATTTTTTCGCCATGTCCAGTTGACCTGTCCTGGAGTAGATGTGCAAAACAATCCCATTGTTAACACAACAGCTGCTTTGTTGCTCCCGTTAGTTCCTCCGGCTCGCCGTGCTCACTCTAGTCGTGCGTCTTGGAGCGCGCTAACGGCATCTTTTCTGCCTGGCCACCTCCGGGATTTCGTGTGGCGCCTGGGGTGGGGTGTGCTTCCCACTCTTGACCGCCTCGAGCGGTGGAGAATGGTCCAGTCCGCAACATGCCCGAACTGCTCCCTTCAGGAAACAAATCAGCATGTTCTGAAGCAATGTGTTATTGCTCGTATTTTCTGGAGGGCCGTGCATGCTGGATTTCGCGGGCTCGGAGTAAATCGCTTCGTTTCTTCTGGGCGTTGTTCTCGAGGCCGCTTCGCCTGCCTTCTCGTTGTTACCGGTGCTTTCTGTCTTTGGCGCAACCGCTGCGAGGCGGTTGCAGCAGGCCGTCGCCGTCGCGCTCTCTTCCCGATCCTAGAGCGACTGTACTCGGAGCTTCTGTCTGTTCTGTCAGAGGAGCTCTTCTTTCTCGGGGAGGAGGAATTCCTCAGGCAGTGGTCTTGCCCTTTTGTGTTGGTCTGTGACAGACGCGTGAAGCTTGTCTTTCGGCCTCCCTGGTTCTTCTAGGCTGATGTCTCGTTTGGTGCCGGCCGAAATACCATGTAAATACGCAAAATGTACATATTCACGTTTTATTTGCGCTTTTCTTTGCCATGTAATGTACATATGTATATCCATCCTTTTGTGACAAATTTGTGTGTGTTTATATACATGTGAAACATCGATTGTACGTGTTGCCTCCGTCATTTCGTGTTTTGTTCCATGTAACTGAAGTTTGTTTTGTCATTCTCGTAAACGTATGTCTAGCGAGCAAATGTTACGTTGAATTGTTATTGATGTGAAGCGTCTGTGATAATAAATTTTTCTAAACACAATCACCATAACCAGTAGAACAACGTGGCGGGTTAATAATACAGAGTTCGTCATCTCTACTCGAGCAGCTATGTCGGGATCCCTCTATCTGCGAACACGCGCCCATCTATGGTACTAGGAACTAATGCTGGAATCGCGTACCGCGTTTCAATATTGTTACAATATACAAATACTTGAAAAAAGACTTGCAGAACATAGAAATGCTTTTAAAGAACTTGCAAAACATATAAATGCTTAGAAAAAGCTTTAAAAACATCGAAAGGCAACAACCTGACCAAGATGGGCATCAGCTTCGCTATTTCGACGACTTTCAGAAGCTGGCTGGATTTTCTTTAACTTATTGACATGCGAGGGGCCTCAGCTCCTGCCACAGGGGTATGCCATCCTAATGACTGATTTTACTTTATTTTTATGTTTTGATGTGGCTTGTTGATGTATGTGTCATTCTAGTTGTATTGTTGTCATTTATTAATACAGCTAAGCTGTCTAAGTCTACCATGTACTGTCCTCGTCGTCAGCGTAGTAGTAGCAGTAATAGGCGTCCCGCAGGTCGCGTGACCAGAGTGAGGGGGGGGGGGCGAATAGATCAGTAAATAAAACACATTTATAATGGTCGAAATAATGATGATGATGCTAAATGGTGATGATTATTATCGGAATGATCATGAAGCTAACTGGTGATACTGATAGGAAAAATGATGATAATCTTGCTCGCTCAATCGCATGCACTCGCGCGCTTACAGCTTTGCTGTAAGGTGGAACCGCACGGCGCGATTTCAGGCGTGATTGACACGTGGTCGGAGGAACGCGCGCGTTTATTTGACGAACTCCATCGCAAAATCGCGCCTCTGCGTCTTCCTACTCTGTGTAAAATAAAAATCCAGCCAGCTCCACTTCTCGAACACTGTCGAAACAGCAAAGCTTGTTTCGACAGTGTTTCGTTGTGCCCGTCATTCATGCGGCTGTATCATACTTACCTGTTTTAAATGCGAAGCATTTCTTAGCGAACCTCAGGCACTTTGGGCGTTTCTATCTACGTATCTATCTATCTATCTATCTATCTATCTATCTAGCCGCCTACGTCTGGGCGCTCTCCTGGCCGTCTCCATAACCTGCAATATACCAAAATTGGCGCAGCAGGGGATCAGTGTATGACGAATACCATTCACTAATAATGACATGAATAACGCAAAATACCTGTCGCGTACGTCATGAAACCCTTTCTCTCAATCACGTGTGGCACATACCCCAATACCAGAGTTCATGTTATGCGGGTATGTGCCACAGGTGATACAAAGTCTCAACCAACACAGTAACCGCGAACACACACATTGATACGCAAGGAAAGCAATAATATTATAATTGCTGGGGTTTCGTCTCCCAAAACAACGATATGATTATGAGAGACGCCGTAGCAAAGGGCTCCGGAAATTTTGACCATCTGGTATTCTTTAACGTGCAGCGGGGTCGCACAGTGCATGGGCATCTAGCATTTTGCCTTCATCGAAATGCGACCGCCGCGGCCGGGATCGAACCCACGATCTTCGGGTCAGCATCCGAGCACCGTAACCGCTACACCACCGCGCCGGACGCAAGCAAAGTGAGGAAGCTGAAGACATAATACTCCTGGAAGACGCTCAACTACCATGCACTCGGTCACGTGGTCCGCAACGTGGGCCACGTTGATTACGCAAAAACCGGGGTCAATGCTTCTTACAATAAATATGCTGAGAGAACCAGGCCTCTCATCATTACCAGTGACTTCAACATTGATTTATCATGACCCAACAACGCCTGGTCTTTATACTGCATGAAAGACGGCTTGAATGTGGACAGGGCATCAAGAAACCTCGCTGCCACGTCCAGGAGAGGAGGCATCATAGATCATGTCATCGTAAGCGGCACCCAGGATTTCCACCAGCTGTGCTATACCTCGCACTTCGCTACACTTACACATCGTAGCCGCGATCACAAACGGATCCGATTAACAAGTCCGGTCCAGCTGCTGGTGCTCACTGATTACGGTGATGATGACCTTGTTCAAGAACTGTCAAGAACCCCTTCTACACGTTTCAAGAGCTGTCAAGAACCCCTTCTACACGTTTCGTGAAACGTGCGTGCGTGTCCGTCATAAAGGACAAGTATAAGCATTCAACTGTAACTGTGACTGTAACGAACGTGCAGTGCGCCTGCGCGTGCCACTCGGCTGTGTGTATATCTAGGGAAACTTTCCTGAAGGAAGCTTAGTTGCGAGTAACGCCTGTCCTGTGCATCTCTGTTCCTTCTTTGCCCTGTTCGGATACGCGCTATCCAGTATTGAAGATTATAAGCACTACATATCAGGTTACCGCGTCTGGTGTTGGTAACACTTATGTTAGCATGGTTACGCAACAGTAAACAACTGGTTATATAATACATATACTCTTCAACATATGAGTGTGCGTATATTAATTGCACACTTGTCTGGAAGGAGACGGGCTACCTCACACGAGGACGATGTTCACATTGCAGCAAGCTACCACCAGCGCAACAAGCTACCACCGAAACATCAAAAATAACTGTCGATTACAAGATAAACGACAAAACATGGCCGCTGCCTCGCTCTCCGCGTGAGATGTGGCTGTAAACAAGATAATCCATAACTTGCATTCCTTGAAGTACGCGCCAATTAGAAGCATCAAGAGCAAATTGCAACCGAAGCGAGGAGCCGGGATGCTGCCATGTTGCCGGAAATCGCCATGCTCACTTTTGGGCCACAAGCGATTTTTTCTGGCTTTCCATAAACCTGCGACGCGATTAGCGACGGCGATAGATGCCCCTCCGCGACAGCAAATCCTGTCGCTCGGCGTCGTTGCTCGAAAGTCGCGTGCATGTGGTTAGGCCTTGAAAACAGCGCTGACCGCTTATGAAGGAGACGCGTTACCCGTCACGTTAACGCCCCTCCTAAACAGCCAGAGCACTGCAGAAATTACAGCGCGCACACTCATCATTTCTGCCCGCCACGCCTAAACTACATCTGCACGATAGTTTGCGCGGGCCGTCAATGCACTCAGCAAATTTTGAGCAGTAGCTTAGGCACACTTGACTGTGGCGCAAAATACGTTTTCTGAAAAAGGGGCTTAGAGAAGACTCACTTTCCTCTATTCTCGACGCCCCTTTTTCACTAAACGTATCTTCATGTATCCTCAGAAAGCACGTCCGTAGACGTGCTGATCTACTGCTCCGACAGCGTCGGTTCGCATGCTCACGTCACCAGTTGCTCTACTGAGTGTGTCGCGATACATTGAACAGGAAGAGGAGCAGGGGGCTCACTGGCATCAAACTCCTTACGCCGCCGATGTCTTCATGGCCACTAATGTGTAAAGCAGGACACGCGAAAGGCGAGTGCCAACACCAGACATCTAACTGAATGATTGGGATCTCCTACATGTTTTGTTTACGGTTTTTTTTTCGTGAAATATATGCAGTGGCATTTTTTTGGCAATTATGGTTTACGGCATGGTAAGTACGGCAATACCTAACGTCGTCGTTGGCAGGTACATAGCTTATTCTGCAAGACCTATCTAATATCGCCATTTGATCAGGTTACCGTACGCATCGAGCAACTCGCGGAGATAAAATGCATTCTGATCGTAGCTCGCAGACACGGAATTGTAATACGGTAGTGACTGTACCAGTAAGAAACCTTAATGTATTAAGAGCAATTCCTCTTAAGCTAATGCCGGAGAGGTATTCTCGATACGTAGAGTGCGGGCGGACTAGAGGAAAGACACAACACGCGGGTCAAGTCCTCCCTCCCGTTGGGCCATGCTATAAGCGTAGAAAATCCTACGCATTTAAAGTTGGTGGAGTAGAATTTCCCGCAGCCTCTCACCAGCAAACTTTGAACCAATGCCTGAACGATAGCTTTTATTAACTTTTAACTAAAATGAGCACAATAACCTTGTTGACAAAACGTGCTGCATTCATCTGCTACAGATTGTTAGATTAGAGGGACCGAAACGTTGACCCCTGACTCTTAAAAACTTCGATTTTTCCAACATCTTGTACTATACTTTTTTGATATGACATGTCAGGGTGGTATCTCACTTGCACCGCCAAGGTCTACCAGCAGAAGACAGCTGTTCTAGGTAAGGTAAGCCACGAACTTTAGGTCACGCAGTCTCCTCTACGCCTCTCTCGTTTCTGATAGCCGCGAATGCGGTGTCGTCGTTGCGGCAATAAATCCATGTTTTATCTCGGAAACAGGATGCAGACAGCGAGAAGCAGCGGTGCCGCAAAAAGAAGCGCCGCTGCATCGACTACGGTCTCCCAACTAAAATGGCATCCGCCTAACATCTACGGCGTCTCAAACGGAAGCTGAAGTGGTTTTAGAATTCAGTAATTAACAAGCACCGACATTATTATCGATACTGCCGTAATTTTTTCGCGGGGGTTACAGCAGATCCTTTCAAATACGCGAAAGAAATGTTTGGTTTCGTCCGCCGACGCGAGCGCACCGTAAGTGTTGGCGTGGAAACGAACTACGTCATCTTCGGTACCTTTGCAGGAGCCGCGCTGCATTCTGCGGAAGCTTCCCGTCGCTCACTGATCCGAATTGCGAGAGCGCTGTGTACATACCCGCGGCACAAGTAAGAATAGAGACGCCGAAATTTCTGTAGCTGCATTACAATACCTTCCACAACGACCGACAGCCGAGCACAATGTGAACACGTGTCTCCTATCTTCAATAGTGGCCTCCGTGACTACCACCATCTGCGCGCCGTTGCCGGGACTACTCGCAGATGCCACGCCTAAGAGTGCTGTCGTTGCAGATGATGCGCCATACCGAAGATGACGTACCGCGCTCTCCGAGCATCTCACGAAGCCCTGCGGCCGCAGCCGCTGTTTCTTTTTTCAAAACAAAAATGCTTTTTGCTTTAACTTCTGAGAACTCTCACTTCGGTTTTCAAATTCAGGGGAGATCAAACTATGATTACAGTCTCCAAAGTCATTTTGAAGTGCTTCAGCTTCCCTTTAAAAAGTACGCAATTCGATATCATACATTCTTGCTTTATTATCACCAAACTCTTGACGTAGCACGGGATTACATGATGCGCTTAAGAACTTTTCCGTTCGAAGCGATCACTGGCTGGTGTGAGTCCTACACAGCAGATTCTAAGTCACTCAGTGAGGGCACCGCAACTTCTCGAAGCTTTTACGCAGTTTAACTTCAGTCTTCGTGGTTGCCTGGTCGCTCGTATGCAACAACTGGCTGAGGTTTAGCTCTTGCAAGCCTAGTTATCACGAGGGAAAGGCATGTATTGCTTCGTATGCCAAAGACTACGAACACAGACGGGATGTGAAGTAGCTTCGTTACTGGCACATTTACGCGCTTGGTCAATTTCTCTATTACGAGCAAGCGTTGGCTACCATAGGTCCGCTGTTTCAGCAGGCAACTTTGCCTTCGCTCGAGATTTCGTAGCGTCGCAGCCTTGAGATTTCGTCTTCCTTATCTACTGGATGACTGGATTCGGCCTGTCGCATGCGCTAAACCGCACACTTAGACTGCCCTGCCGACGCGCCATCCATGGCGAGACTGGGTGACCAAGCGCCGACGAAGCAGCCTCTATACCTTCGTCGACACTCTAAAAAAAGAGTCGGGACCTTCTTCGTGTATCCCCTTTTGGAAGGTAGAAGCAGAAAAAAACATGGCTGATCCCTCTGTCATAGGAACCGGTATAACACGAAAGTGAAACGTGTCTTCACAGACGTAGTTGAGCGTTTGTTGTGCATTTTTTCGCCCCAAACGCGAAGGAATGAATCTACAGCATCAAACTAATGTTACGCGAAGAACGGCAAGCCGCTAGAAACTTGCAATGCGCTGCTCAAGCAGACAGGACGCGCGGAACGAACATACACAGGATGAGCGTGAACTGTCACAGTTGTAACTTATTTCTGTGTGAGCAGCGCGCTCCTTTAGCAAAAGCGGCCGCTGCAGTGAGCGAGGTAACCTTCGTGCTCTTAACGGAAACTTGCAGGCAGAGCGCAAGAAGTACAAACCACCGAGATCACGAAATAAGCGCGCGCACGAGCGACCACGCCCTGTCCAGGCGCCCGCTAATCCGCGTGGGGGACGACTTTTAAAGCGCGCTCTTCGAGCCCTTCGCGCCATCTCGCTAGTGATAACGAAAACACGCTGTACCGCCGATCTCTGAGTATCGCCACCGGTGAATGGTGTACATAAATAGCTCGCTGTTAGTATAGCAGAGAACATGCCGTCTGTGGCGGAGTCGTTTCGCGCTGCGCTGGCGATCGAGAAGTCGTAAGTTCGACTCCCGGTGACGGAACTTTTTCTTATAGCTTTTTTTTCTTTGCTATATATTAGTCTTTATATTTAACAACGTCATATCCGTGACGGAAATGCGTCAGCGGAGCCGTGGTGGACCCAGGCATAAAACACTTTCGTGTTAAAAGAGAGTTAGCACTTCTGCAGGAGACCCGAGACTCTCGTGAAGCGCGTTTGGGTTGGCTTCCGTGATTAAGACGCCGCCGTATACGCCGTACATATCGCGCGTTTGACGTTTGGTGCCGTCGTGGCTTCATGGCTCCCTGACGGAGACGGGTGCGGCGCCTCCTCTATGTCTCCTCGGTCTTTTGGGATGCGTTGCGTTGGTTTGCGTCAGTTGCCTATCTTGCAGTTTTGTGTTGGAGCTAACATGTACATCTTTGGTGGCCGTGACGCCAGGATCCATGCTCAAAGTGACGCTTGGAGGAGCGATGAATTGGGCTAGTTGGTGGTCGTTCATGGTTTCCTTGTTGTGCTGCAGATGACGAGACGAGGACGGTAGGTTGATACAGGGACACAGGACAGGTGGTGCACAAACTTACAACTGGTTTATTCACATCTTGCGAAGTGTCAAATATAGGTTAATAATCAGATGGGAAAGGGTGAAGGGAGGGAAAGTGCGAATAAGGTGGGCAAAAAGTAAATATAGATAATGCAAGCATATGACATGTGCCATCTTGAGCTCAGACAAATTTTTCACAGGTCAGTGTACGCCACTTTCTAGAAATTTTATTTCTGCTTGCGTTAAATGTTACGAGGGTGTGCTGATGCATTCCTCTTTTGCAGTTAAGATGAAGAGGGCTTCTTTTATCTCCCTAGTGTATTTATCACCACCACGTGCTAGCAGCGTGGTGTCGCGGAACTTCGGCGTGCAGGAACATCGTTTGCAATGCGCCGCGAGGTGACCTGCTCCTTGTAGCTGCTGGCAAGCGTATCTGTGTTCCAAGAGACGTTCATTGATGCAGCGTCCTGTCTGTCCTATATATTACTTGCCGCAGGTTAAGGGAATACTGTATACAGCCTTAACGGCCCATTGCACGAAGGGTTCTCGGTGGTTTATTGAGCACTGTTTATTTGAATGGCTATTGTTTACTGCTTTGCTGAGCCCCTTAAGCTTATGAGGCGCTGAAAACAGTACATTGACTCCATATCTTTGCCCTACTTTCTTGAAACGGTGCGATATGCCATGCGCATACGGAATTACTGCCGCTTTGCTAAAGTCAACTTTCCCCCTTTCTTTTTCTTCGACTGCACGTGGGTTTTTGGCCTCTTTCAAAAGCTTTTCGCTGATTGCTACAAGCATGCTTTGGGGATAGCCATTGTCTTTTAATCTCTTCAACTGGTTGTTAAGGCTATGCCCTAGAAGATGGTGGCAAGGCTTTCTGAGCGCTTGCCGAATGCATGACAATGCTATGACTCTTTTGATGAGTTTTGAATGGTTAGACTGGAAGCTTAGGATTTCTTTCTTTCCTCTGGTGTTATAATGCCAGCACGTGTGCTGCGTTTCGAACCGGATTTCTATATCGAGGAACTGCAGTCTAAATTGTTCTGGGATTTCGCAAGTGAAATCAAGACCTGAATGTGCGGTTTGGAACGCTTTGACAATATCTTCGGTGTTACGTACTACGCCTGGTTTGAAACATACTAAGAAATCGTCTACGTATCTGAAACAGGCTGATATGTCAAGTTCGTTCATTCTTTGGGCTACTTTACGATCGCCTTCCGCCCGGAACAGGTCGGACAATACCGGAGCAATACATGAGCGAATTGAAATGCCTTCTCTCTGCATGTAAAAATTGCCATCATATTCAATATTTTTTGTGAACGTAAGTAAATCCTTAACAAGTCTAGAAAGACGTCTGCGCCACAGCCACACTGATTCTGAAACTTCACACATCCAAACAAGTTAATCGCAGATTCAACAGCACCTAACACGGCGCTTTGCGGAATGTTGAAAAATAAGTCTTTGGCATCAATGGAAAAACAATTTACAGTAGGGCAGTCCCTAAGGTACTCCACTACAGCGTCGGAGTTCCGGATCCTGAAAGGGTCTTCAATAGGTAGACTCCCCAGGTGAATCTGCAAGTAATTCGCAACATTCCTTTGCCAACAATCCTAAGCTTCCAGTCTAACCGTTCAAAACTCATCAAAAGAGGCATGGCATTGTCATGCATTCGGCAAGCGCTCAGAAAGTCTTGCCACCATCTTCTAGGGCATAGCCTTAACAACCAGTTGAAGAGATTAAAAGACAGTGGCTATCCCCAAAGCATGCTTGTAGCAATCAGCGAAAAGCTTTTGAAAGAGACCAAAAACCCACGTGCAGTCGAAGAAAAAGAAAGGGGGAAAGTTGACTTTAGCAAAGCGGCAGTAATTCCGTATGCGCATGGCATATCGCACCGTTTCAAGAAAGTAGAGCAAAGATATGGAGTCAATGTCCTATTTTCAGCGCCTCATAAGCTTAAGGGGCTCTGCAAAGCAGTAAACAATAGCCATTCAAAGAAACAGTGCTCAATAAACCACCGAGAACCCTTCGTGCAATGTGCCGTTAAGGCTGTATACAGTACTCCCTTAACCTGCGGCAAGAAATATATAGGACAGACAGGACGCTGCATCAATGAACGCCTCTTGGAACACAGATACGCTTGCCAGCAGTTACAAGGAGCAGGTCACCTCGCGGCGCATTGCAAACGATGTTCCTGCACACCGAAGTTCCGCGACACCACGCTGCCAGCACGTGGTGGTAATAAATACACTAGGGAGATAAAAGGAGCCCTGTTCATCTTAACTGCAAAAGAGGAATGCATCAGCACACCCTCGTAACATTTAACGCAAGCAGAAATAAAATTTCTAGAAAGTGGCGTACGCTGACCTGCGAAAAATTTGTCTGAGCTCAAGATGGCACATGTCATATGCTTGCATTATCTATATTTACTTTTTGCCCACCTTATTCGCACTTTCCCTCCCTTCACCCTTTCCCATCTGATTGTTAACCTATATTTGACACTTCGCAAGATGTGAATAAACCAGTTGTAAGTTTGTGCACCACATGTCCTGTTTCCCTGTATCAACCTACCGTCCTCGTCTCGTCATCTGCAGCACAACAAGGAAACCATGAACAACCACCAACTAGCCCAATTCATCGCTCTTCTAAACGTTATTTCGTGTACATCGGGCATCTATGTTCCCTACGCTTCACCTCTTCACTGAATCCACTACTTCGTTGACGCCATCGCTGAAGCAAGACAAAGAACCCGTGTTCTCACCTATGCGCTTTCAAATCGATTATCGACCCCTATCTTGGCTGGACTGCTAGGCAAAATGCCACCGACTGAAAAGACCGCAAGGCGACTCTGCAAAATAATTCGCACCGAAACCTGGAGGCAAGTGCGAGCTTTCAAGGACCATATCACGGCCATTTGCAAAACGTCGCTGGAGGAAACTGCCTCAAAGACCATGACAAGGTACTTTCATGAACTTGCCGATAAACGGGGGGAAACCTTTTGGAGGGCTTCTTTCGGTGGCCTGCCTAGACGGAGGACCAGAAAGAAAGAGGACGAAGCACGACTGGTTAACCTATCCGTGAAGGCTATACCGATTGAAATTTCCAGCATTTTAAAAAAAGGCCCGAAGTTTGCTGCCCCACCGCGGGTTGACCCTTTCAGGTTTCTTAGCATGGCAAAAGCAGTTGCCAGACGCGCGCCCGACGAAGAAAAGTCTGCTTGCGTCATGGAAATTTTAAAGGGCACGAGCTACAACAAATTATGCCGACAGCCTAGAGAGTTAGAATCTGCAAATGCGGTCATGTTTTTGAAAAGCCAAAGTCTGAAGCTTCTGCTTTCTGACAAGACAGGAGCGTTCGTGGTCATAGACGACCCAACGTACAAGGACTGAGCTACCCGTGCGATAGAAAAGAATTTTGTCAAGGCAGCGAAGAATGAAATTAAGCCGAAACAATTGAAGAAAGAAGTAGTGCATCTATGCTCTGGGGCGCAACTTGAAAAGCTAGAAAAAGCGGTACGTCAAAGCAAAGAACTATGCCTCAAGCCCTTCTCTGTCAAGACGCATAAAGAGGGACACCCATTTCGTGTTATTATAGAAGATAAGGAGACGTGGCAAAGGAATGTTGCGAATTACTTGCAGATTCACCTGGGGAGTCTACCTATTGAAGACCCTTTCAGGATCCGGAACTCCGACGCTGTAGTGGAGTACCTTAGGGACTGCCCTACTGTAAATTGTTTTTCCATTGATGCCAAAAACTTATTTTTCAACATTCCGCAAAGCGCCGTGTTAGGTGCTGTTGAATCTGCGATTAACTTGTTTGGATGTGTGAAGTCTCAGAATCAGTGTGGATGTGGCGCAGACGTCTTTCTAGACTTGTTAAGCATTTACCTACGTTCACAAATCATTGAATATGATGGAAATTTTTACATGCAGAGAGAAGGCATTTCAATTGGCTCCTGTATTGCTCCGGTATTGTCCGACCTGTTCCTGGCGGAAGGCGATCGTAAAGTAGCCCAAAGAATGAACGAACTTGACATATCAGCCTGTTTCAGATACGTAGACGATTTCTTAGTATGTTTCAAACCAGGCGTAGTACGTAACACCGAAGATATTGTCAAAGCGTTCCAAACCGCACATTCAGGTCTTGATTTCACTTGCGAAATCCCAGAACAATTTAGACTGCAGTTCCTCGATATAGAAATCCGGTTCGAAACGCAGCACACGTGCTGGCATTATAACACCAGAGGAAAGAAAGAAATCCTAAGCTTCCAGTCTAACCATTCAAAACTCATCAAAAGAGTCATAGCATTGTCATGCATTCGGCAAGCGCTCAGAAAGCCTTGCCACCATCTTCTAGGGCATAGCCTTAACAACCAGTTGAAGAGATTAAAAGACAATGGCTATCCCCAAAGCATGCTTGTAGCAATCAGCGAAAAGCTTTTGAAAGAGGCCAAAAACCCACGTGCAGTCGAAGAAAAAGAAAGGGGGAAAGTTGACTTTAGCAAAGCGGCAGTAATTCCGTATGCGCATGGCATATCGCACCGTTTCAAGAAAGTAGGGCAAAGATATGGAGTCAATGTACTGTTTTCAGCGCCTCATAAGCTTAAGGGGCTCAGCAAAGCAGTAAACAATAGCCATTCAAATAAACAGTGCTCAATAAACCACCGAGAACCCTTCGTGCAATGGGCCGTTAAGGCTGTATACAGTATTCCCTTAACCTGCGGCAAGTAATATATAGGACAGACAGGACGCTGCATCAATGAACGTCTCTTGGAACACAGATACGCTTGCCAGCAGCTACAAGGAGCAGGTCACCTCGCGGCGCATTGCAAACGATGTTCCTGCACGCCGAAGTTCCGCGACACCACGCTGCTAGCACGTGGTGGTGATAAATACACTAGGGAGATAAAAGAAGCCCTCTTCATCTTAACTGCAAAAGAGGAATGCATCAGCACACCCTCGTAACATTTAACGCAAGCAGAAATAAAATTTCTAGAAAGTGGCGTACACTGACCTGTGAAAAATTTGTCTGAGCTCAAGATGGCACATGTCATATGCTTGCATTATCTATATTTACTTTTTGCCCACCTTATTCGCACTTTCCCTCCCTTCACCCTTTCCCATCTGATTGTTAACCTATATTTGACACTTCGCAAGATGTGAATAAACTAGTTGTAAGTTTGTGCACCACCTGTCCTGTGTCCCTGTATCAACCTATCGTCCTCGTCTCGTCATCTGCAGCACAACAAGGAAACCATGGACGCTTGGAGGGCGGAATATCCATGAAGCTGCGGACACGGACAACGTGCGCCTGGTAATGGTGAGTGTACTGCTTTCGTAGATACGAATTATACGATTTATCTGGGTGCCAGCAGCAGCTCTGCGGTAGTAGGCTGCCAGCCATTTCCAACAGCAGCCTGTGCGCGGGGCTGTTCCGGATGCTCAACTGAAATTGTCACTTCAGGAGTTGACAGCGTTATGCGCATTGCTGTACAAGCTCCCATAAAATGACCGATGGAAACAATTACCAAATGTCATTTGGTTGCACATAGTGTCTGCAAAGGCTGATTGCACATTGTGTCGGCACTGCGGAAGGTGCACGATGTCATTTTGCGATGCGCTTTAGTCTACTTCGTAATGACATTTACACCGACATTGAGTGTGCAGCATGCTTCCGCACGTGGGAACGTGAAAAAAGGAGCTTTACAGAACACTTAGATGCGCTATATATCATGGTTTTTGTTGGCTTAAAGGCGGTAGTTTAAGATGCAGATATAGTACGATATTTCCAACGCGTACGCGGTAGTCACTTAAGTTGGACAAGCCTCGCGGGTAGGTGAAAAGCTCGGCACTTATCTTAGGTACACTTGAGTGTGGCGCGAAATACAGTTCGTGAAAAAGGGGAGCACAGAAGAGAAGATCAACTGTTTATTGACACTCTCAGAAAAGTACAGCGAAAAAACACGCCTCAAGAGTGTCATTAAACAGTTGGTAGTCGGTGCTTCACAATGTTTTCTTCTGTACGCCCCTTTTTCACGAAATGTATTTTGTGCCACAGTCAAGTGTACGCAAGGAATGTAAGCACCAACTCGCCCAAAAAAGAAGTCGTTTTGGAATACCTCGAAACTTTCGGCTGCGCGCGTTGTTGCTGCTGCCGCCGTGCTCTCTTTTCCCTCATTTCTGTCTGCTGTTTTCGTGCTTTGCCTGCACCTGCGATGACGTTTGACGTTGTAACAGAATTGGTTGAGTGTAGACGACAGTGGGAGCTATGTGCGGTAATTGCAGCATATGATATGTCTCATCTGGACATAGACGGCGTCCGCGCGCGCTGGGTGTCGTTCGGGCACTCGTACTCGTACGTGTTCATCTGAGTATTTAAGGATGGGTTACGTTTGTAAAACAGCCGGTCAGTAACAGCTCACGACGTGCTCTTGACTGCTGCAGGATGCGCTTGGGTGTTTGAATATGCCGACGCAAAGCCGGGCTTATTCTGAAAGCAAATTTTCAAGCGATTTCTCAGAAGAGATGTGTTTTCATTCATTCATAGCCAGTGCGTATTGTGAAATGAAGTTCCCGCCTTTTTTTTACGTAAAATTTTTGTTTTCGTTGCGGATTTGCCTCAAACGAAACACACGTGTCAGATGTGTGTACATTGTGCCCCGCCACGGTGGTCTAGTGGTTATGGCGCTCGACTGCTGAGCGGAAGGTCGCGGGATCGAATCCCGGCCGCGGCGGTAGCACTTTCGATGGAGGCGCAAATCTTTGAGGCCCGTATACTTAGATTTAGGTGCACGTTAAAGAACCCCAGGAGGTCGAAATTTCCTGAGCCCTCCACTACGGCGTCTCTCATAATCTTATCGTGGTTTTGGGGCGTTAAACCCCAGATATTATTTTTATTATTATTAGATATGTGCACATTAACGGCGCGTTCAAGAAAGATTGGTTTTATATACATATTGTAACGAAGACGAAGTACTCCGGCGCAGAAGCAGCAGCATCGAGGGTGCAGCAGAGCCTCGCGCTAGCGGACTGTGCTCGGTGCATTACGCGACCAACGATAAGCTCGACGCCCAATAAATCTCCTTTATATTTGGTGGAGGTGCGGGGTAACGTTTCCTCTACCATCCTGGATCTTCGTTCTCGGAGGCTACCTTCTGCTATGCCGGACGCCAATCAGCAAACGCTTCCATCACCACCTGCCACCTGCCCTGGCAGTGTTCCGCAGCGTGAGCCTCCAATCTTCAGCGGAACAGACGACAACGATGTTGCAGATTGGCTCTCGACTTACGTAAGGGTGAGCGCTCTAAACAAATGGACCGACGCGGACAAGTTCACGCGCGTATCGTTCTACCTCGCGGGTGTTGCCAGTCTTTGGTTCAGGAACCACGAGGGAGATGTCCAAACGTGGTCGCAGTTCAAAACGTCCATCACGGCAGTATTCGAAAGACCCGCCGTCAGAAAACTGCGAGCCGAGCAGCGTTTGCGCGCACGCGCACAAGACTCGGGTGAAACGTTCACCAGTTATATAGAAGACGTTGTCGACCTGTGCAGACGCGTGGACGCTGCCATGACGGAAAGTGAGAAAATCAAACACATCATGAAAGGAATTGATGATGACGCTTTCCAAATGCTCCTGGCGAAGAACCCGACCACAGTTAATGACGTTATTAGCTTGTGCCAGAGCTATGATGAATTGCGGAAGCAGAGAGCTCTGCGAGACGACCTCCCGCAGACGACCTGGCCTGCCAGCGGTGTAGGCCTGGGTGCTGTGCTGGCACAGCATCAACCTGGCCACACAGAATACGTCGTGGCATACGCAAGTCGCACGCTCACCAAGGCAGAGAGTAACTACAGCGTCACAGAAAAGGAGTGTTTGGCCATTGTGTGGGCGCTTGGCAAGTTTCGCCCATATTTATATGGCCGTTCTTTTGACGTCGTGACTGACCACGACGCGCTGTGCTGGCTCTCGACGTTAAAAGACCCATCCGGCCGCCTTGCTCGCTGGGTATTGAAAATTCAAGATTACGATATACACGTGGTTTATCGCTCAGGACGGAAGCACGCTGACGCTGACGCGCTTTCCCGTTCCCCTCTCTCTCTGGAAGCCACTGCTGATTCTACGTGTGAGAGCACATTCTCATCTCTCGATTTTGACAGCATTGCTGCCGAACAGCGCAATGACCCGTGGACTGCGTCTCTGCTAGACCTCCTCTCCGGCCCTTCTCAAGTGCCAACGTCGCGAATGCTCCGGCGCCAAGTCCCGCGTTTTGCGATTCGTGACAAGCTCCCCTATCGACGCAACTAATCAACAGTGGGACGCACGTGGTTGCTCGTCGTACCACGGGCCTTGAGGTCGGAGATCTGTTCCTCTTTCCACGCTGACACACAGTGTGGCCCCGCAGGAGTTTTCAAAACGTACGAAAGACTTAGACACCGTTACTACTGGCGTGGCATGTATACTTTCGTCCGCAATTCGTCCGGTCTTGCCGTGAATGTCAGCGCCGAAAATCTCCACCGCACATCTCCGCCGGTGAACTACTACCCTTCGATAGGGTCGGCATAGGTCTCTATGGGCCGCTTCCATTGACTCCTACCGGCAACAGGTGGATAATAGTTGCAGTCGACCACTTAACACGCTATACCGAGACTGCTGCTCTTCAAACTGCCACAGCACAAGAGGTCGCCTCTTTCATACCGCACCGTTTTGTGCTGCGTCATGGAGGTCCTCAAGAACTTCTCAGCGACCGTGGCCGCGTCTTCTTATCAGAGGTCGTTGAAAAATTGCTCGCTGAATGTGCTATTGTACACCGCACATGCACCGCTTACCATCCGCAGACCAATGGCACTACAGAGCGCTTTAATCGCACTCTTGGTGACATGCTCGCTATGTACGTCACACCTGATCACTCGAATTGGGAGCTAGTTCTTCCGTTCGTAACCTACGCCTACAATACCTCGACGCAAGCTACCACTAGTTTCTCCCCCTTTTACCTTGTTTATGGCCGTCACCCTTCCCACACCATTCTGCCCTATCGACCGGACGCGTCCGAGTGCCCGCCGATCTTGGAATCCGCCAGACACACAGAAGAATGTCGCCAGCTGGCCCGCCACTTTACCTCCGACGACCAGAACCGCCAAAAAGCCATCCACGATGCCCAGAACTCGACTCCCGTTTTTCTCCCGGGTGCCCTTGTGTGGCTGTCAGTGCCGCATCGCACACCAGGGCTCTCTTCTAAATTTCTTCCGAAGTACGATGGGCAATACCGCGTTCTCGAACAGACTTCTCCAGTCAACTACCTTATTGAACCTCTCACGCCGCCGTCTGACCTGCGGCGTCGTAACCGCGAGGTTGTACACGTCCAGAGACTCAAACCCTATCATGATTTTACGGTCCCTGCAGACGACTAAGTCGCCAGGATGGCTCCTTTTTTCCCCGGGGCCATTGTAACGAAGACGGAGTACTCCGGCGCAGAAGCAACAGCATTGACGGTGCAGCAGAGCCTCGCGCTAGGGGACTGTGCTCGGTGCATTACGCGACCAACGATAAGCTCGACGCGCAGTAAACCTCCTTTATAATATAATCAGTGTGTGTGTGTGTGTGTGTGTTGCTTATTCCCAGAATACCTGGTCGCTTCTCCCTCCTCTTCACTCCAGTTGACAGCCACACTCGAGGAAACGAAGATGCCGCTATGGTATGGCGCCTCGCCACTCGTGATAAGAAAATGAACGGCGGCGTTCGCCTTGTCAACGAGGCAATCGGTCCTACATTTCCTTTGGTTGGACAAGACGACGTAGGAAAAGAGGAGAGTGGCACCCACGCACTCGAGCCTAAACCGATTTTGTTTGTTGTTTAAAAGAGGCTCACACCATCTTGTGCTACAAGTTTGTTGCCAAGTGACGTGTTACAAAAGCAACTATTTGCAAGTTGTGTTTTACACGATAATGGCAAAGAACCTGGTTCCTTATCATGCCTGTTTGCATTTGTTCTTTTGTTTTGAGCCTTCATTATTTCTGTGTAAACCACTTATTGTGTAGATTTTGCAAACTCGTACTGCAATTCCGTTTTCTCACCATATTATCACGTCCTGCTTCTCAGATACAGTTTTTCACAAGTCTGATGCATCCAGCCGTCACCACTTTCTGATTTGTTCGTAATCACAAGTAATAAATATAAAAACATGATGCCGATTTCTGCCGTTTACTTTGCACCATATGACACTAAGTACATCACTGTCACACATTTTATTTGGCTATACTCTACAAGCATGTAAATAAAGAGCACCTCAGCGGCTTAATTGAAGTCACAGACCATCTTTTCGCGCTTTCTAGATTACTCTAACGAAAAAGGTGTGTTGTTTTGACGAGTTTCAATAAAATAATGCTAAAATTGAACTTTTCTTTTTTTTGCAGTCACTGGGTACAACGGCAAGTATTATTGGACTGGCTTAGGATGAATAATTCTCTATTTCCAACAGCAGCCGCGCAAAGGCAGAGAATGGGTCAATTGAGTAACTTAAAACAGTTGCGGAGTCGCTTGACGCTTCGGTGTGGCCATTTGATCTCCTATAAGTGGTAATGTGATCTTTCGGATAAAGGTCCTTCCACACTTCCTAGAGGGTCAGGGTACTCTCCTAGAGCACGCCGACTCTGACCCTCCAAGAGAGTCACCGTGCCACTGTAAAGAGTATCGTATACGTGGCAAGTCAGAACTGTCCGTAAAGAGTCACGCATACTCTTTTTTTTCTTACAGGGTAGTCACGTGGCACCGCAGCGCAGATGCCACGCCTATCCGCAGCGGATCACGTGCCGTGACGTTACATTCTCGCGGGTGGTTTAAGGTAATTCCGATGCGGTGAATAACCTTGACGTGCAATGTCGTGCTTGTTCAAGTACTTCCGAAATGCTTACCATCAGTGATAAATAAATCCCATCATTGTAATAAGTTGTTGCACATGTCGTGTGCATTCGTCACCGACAGTGAATGTGCCGCGTTCAGTAAACGGGAAATGATTTAGAGTAATTATCTATGCTCTACAGTTTGAAAGCGCTAAGCAGTCAGCTCTGTCGCATGGAAAACGTATCTACCTATGGTTGGTTACAACCCAATAATAAATATTAACAGCGGCCATAGCGATGAGCCTCCCACGCAGAAACGATTTGCATAGATACTCTATCCAATCACGTTTGCTCGTTTTCCTGATGAAAAACAATGCCCTTCAGTTTGGGATAGTGGAATGTTGCTGTAGAGTTACATGTTGGCGTCGCCGGTCGTAGAAAACTTGAACGCGAGGACAATATTCTTCCGATATATTGTTAACAGTACTAAACATTAATTACTCAGAGCGGACGAAGACTATTTGCGAGACCATAGACACTAATAAACTCAGAGGGTTGCTTATGCATTAGCGCTAGCTGTTGGGCAGTTGCTGCATTATGAACTTTAAAATGGGGTACCAGCGAGAACACTGAAAACACGTACACAAGAATGAGGCGTTACACACGGACGAACGCTGGACTTTCAACTGTGCTTTATTGGAAATTGCATTGCCGCACAGGACTTCTCACGCATGCGCACTGCCGTCACTTCCCACGACACGTGACACTTCAACTTATTTTTACGCTAAGTGGGCATGCTCTTTCGACGTCAGAGACAAGGACGTATCGCTGACACAATTATCTTTATAATTCACAATATGAAATGCTTCTAAAATTTCCCGCGAATATCTTGTCTTTCCCCTACCTAAAATGGTCGTGCGATCGAACATCAGCTTACTGTATTTGCATTTCATGCAACTGCGGCAATGAACAGCCACATTGCTTCCCAAGTCCCTGCTCAAGGATGTATTATGTTCTTGCAACCACTTATTTATACACCTTCCCGTTCGCCCAATATAAACTTTGCCACATGCTAGTGGAACGCAGTAAATAACACCAGTCTTGCATTCAACAAAGGGCTTCATGTGCTTGACTTGACCGGCCTCTTTCCTTTTCCCCTCGATGCCTATTCTCGCACACAAGCCTGCCAATTTGCATGGTGCGGAAAAAAACCACGCTGACCCCTTGCTTTTCAGCCAATTTCTTTATGTTGTGAGAAACCTTATGTATGTAAGGTATCACTTCAAAATCCTTCATTTTCTAGGTAGGCTTCCTAACTTCAAGCTCCTTCACTTTTTCCACCAACTTCCGCAACAGACCTAATGACCGAGAAAGGGAAACCCGCAGCCATCAACTTCTCTATCTGCTCTTTCAGGCTACAGGCTATGCGATGGGACCAGCTCTTTTGCACCGCGTCCATGAGGCGACCGAGCGCTACACTCCTCTTGACCAACTTGGACTGGTTTGATTCATATGGCATTAGTGCTTTTTTTGTTCGGGGCGAAAAGATCCAGCAAACATGGTCATTTTCATGAAACATTAGTTGTAAGTCAAGAAACCTTATGGCTTTGTCGAGTGGTAGTTCGCAGCAAAAACTTAAACCTCGAGAGCAATCCTTAAAAACAGATAAAATAGCCTCTGCAACACCGTCCACTTTTTCTCCTGGCAAAAGCCTTATAAAAACCAGAAAGTCGTCCACATACCTAAACACACGGATCACGTGTTCATTGTCCAAAGAAGCGCAAATGTGGTTGTCAATTTTAGCCAGGAATATGCTACATAAAATTGGCGCAACACTTGACCCAATACATATTCCTTTCTTTTGTAAAAACACACTACCCTTAAACTCGACCAGGGTGGATTCCAAGCAAAAGGACAGCCCCTCAAAAAATGCGCCAACGCTCATGCCTACTTGGTTCTGAAAGCGAACAACTCCACTGAGTTCGAGCACTTCACGCACCGCTATGTACAATTCGTCGTGCGGAATTGAATAATAAAGGTCCTCTATGTCCAAGGAAACCGCACTGTTGACTCCAGTTAGGCGTTCCCTTAGCACGTCAACCAAGTCCGCGGAATTTCGGAGGGCGAACTGGTCCACTGGCTTCAAGGAGTTCAGATGACGATGAAGGAAGGTGCTTACAGTTTTTTGCCAGGATCCGCTTTCTGTCACAATTGCTCTTAGTGGGCAGTCCACCTTATGAGTCTTCGCCGTGAAAAAGACTTGGAGTCGGTCGTTACTGCACTTTGTCGCTGCTTTAGCTAAAGTTTCTTGGTTGTACTTCTCAAGCAATCTCACTGCGTTCCGTTTTACTTGGCTCGGTTTTACCGAAACGGGTTTGAAGTGTTTTTCCATCGCTCTACAGGCCCTTTCGTTGAAGCAGTCTGTGCGCTGAACCACGAACCCTCCCCCTTTGTCCGACTGTAGTAGCGTTAAACAATTTCGACGGGTATAGTCCACCACCCGCCGGAAACAATCCTTTCTTGCTTCCTGCAATTCGTCACGAGTGCGCATGAGGCAATCGAGACCCTCCGAAAGACAATGATCTTTTTCCTGCGAAGGAGCATTGCTTGCTACTGCTCGAACCCAGGCAAGCAATTCGTGCTTCTCAACTCGCGGCGGTAGGCTAAACTTTGGTCCTTTGCTGAGTAGGGCGTACATAGCTGGTGGTAACGTTGTACCAGCCTGACACAACACGGAACAATAGACCCTTTTCATAATTGTAAAGCTAGCTTTCCTGCCATGCAGTTTGCCCAAGTAATGGCGGCTAGTCACTTACTGCAAACAGCGTGTTCTAGCGCATTTTGCTTACGCTATGACGTGGAAAATGTAGACTCGGCTCTCTTGACATAAATACGCATAATAGGCAAGCCTCAGCACGTGCAACTAGGACCTCGTCTCCACTCTCAGCAAGAGAGGTGCCGCCATTAGTTGTTCAAATATGCAGCGCAGAGAAGCGCACTTGCGGATTATGAAAAGGGTCTATTCTGACTAGGCGCCTTCTTTTAGATGCGAAGCATCTTATAGCGGAGTTCAAACCGGTGGTGGTGGTGGTGGTGGTGTGCGGTGTGACCACCCTTTCTGCGCATGCGCATACCCTCTTCACACCTCTTCCCCTCTCCCATTTCCCCTCTCCACTAACCCTATCCACTTCCCGTCTCCCCTCCCCTCTCCACTCTTCCTCTGAAACGTGGGCTAGACATGCCGAAATTCTCTCCTGCGCAACGCAGCGATGAGCGCCACCGCATGCGCGTCACCTTCCCCTCTCTCTCCTCTCCCACGCTGCCCTCCTCTCGCGCGCCTGTCGACCCTGTTCCCCGCTCGCCCTGTGAGAATTAACGGCCAGGCTAGAGGGAAGACATGACGCGCGTAGCGTTCCTCTTCGCGTTCCACGACGCGAGGTCGGTAGCATGACCAACGAACGCCAACGGAACACGATCGTGCAAGTGCTCCGGCTTCGCATCGCCTCATGGTCCCCTTTAGCAGGAAATGGTGTATTTCTTTTTCTTCAAAAGGTGGAGACGCACCATGTTCTAGTAAAATTCAGTCAGACGCGCGGACATACGCTACATCTCCTCAAAATGACGTTGGTGAACACACCCTTGTTTCTCCCCAATGCATAAGCACTTCAGCCAGTCCTTCAGGTCCCTCACCTGTCTCCAATGCTCGGACTTGAGGATTTTGCAGATGCGTCTCCAGTGGCCGGAGGACGGCTCCAGGAGACCAAACAGAGCACTCACTTCTTGTGGTAGTGAATCACACATTAGGCAGTGTGACAGGAACCTCGCTAACTACCCCCTACCTTACCCCGAATGATATCTGCAGCTAACGTATTTTACTCCTGCTTCAGGGATCGGCCGAATTTTGACGAAGCAACGTTAACATGCGATCATCTTAAGTCACGTCAAGTCACATCATAACGACGCCCTGATGACGTCATAACGACCTCACAAATTTCAGGGATCGCTGGCGTCACGATAAGCCGCATGCTTATTCTTTGTATCACTTCGTGGTGACGCCGACGCCGACGGTCCCTTTTCGCCTTTTATGAAGCATCTAAGCCTGTCGCCATGAAAAGGCGCAATTTTCACGTCATCGCGCAAGGTTCTCGTTCACTACCGCCTTTTCGGAGTTCCTGCGACTGAACTAATAAAGCCGCGCTCCTCGGAAGCGTGGGTGGAGGCGTGCGTTCGCTTAGTCTTTGTGGCGTTCGCGTGATCTAGAGAGGACGGCATTATAGCCTCGCCGGATGGCTTACACTTTCGACCGTAGCTAAGGTTGCATGGTTATGAAACAGCTCAACGAAAAGACACGCAACATTCACAACGAGAAAGACATGAAGACAAGCGAGGAAGACAAGAGACTTGCTCGCTTGCCTTCATGTTTTCCTCGTCGTCAGTCTTGCGTGTTTTTTCGTTGCGCCGTTTCATAATCATTACACCTTGGAGTCGTCATACGCGAATGCATTAGGAACGCCGCAAGTTGTTCGAAACATTTGGTGCCGAAGAGCGGAGGCCACTGCAAATATACGCCAACCTATTGTGAGAGTAAAAGTACAGTGAACCTTGCGGTAAGAGATAGAAAGAACTTCGATGTCACAATAAATATAAGGGGTCGATTCGCATTTGGAAACTATTATTGATACGAGCGTAACCGCTTGCGAATGCAGTGGTGCGCAGGAAATGGGAGGTCTTGTCGATGTCGGTACTTAGCAAGACGGTTCAGAAAAATTCCACGCAGAGTCTCCACTGCAACTCGTCTAAATTATCTGCAAGCGTTCGGTGCTATCACTTGCTCTTTTGTCGTCGTGCGCTGCTGTTTTTCAAGAATTGCGAGAGTGTCTTTTGCGATAATCACAAGAGCCGCTATGAAAAATATCTTGAAACATAAAAGCGCTGTCGCGAGAGCAGCACGCTAGTCAATATGTACGAAACGAAGAACAGCCCAATAGCGCGCTATTTGTTGTCGACGACATCCTGCACCGGAAGATTGTGCTTCCCACGCTTGGACTGTTTGCGGCTTTTTCTCGAACGTTGTTGCTTTTTCTGTAATTTTATTTAGTTTATTTATCTGCACAAAACAAATTGTCAGAGCGTCGCTAAAGATTATATATGATATTTGTTGCAGTTGTATGGGGAATAAGTCATATGATGAAAACATTAGGCACAAATATACAGTACTTAATTGTCATACGCAGCAACATGCACAAGAATTATACTGATACATAAGAAATGTGCCCATATTAAGTGTGGGTAACACATATGTACATGCTACGATCGCCACATTTACTAAGTATACACAATAATTTATCAGTTCACACGACAAGTGCGCCAGATTTAACTGGGTGGCAGCCATCTTGTCATAAAGTAAAGTTGGAAATTTATTCAACTCGTTACTACTAGTTATGCATTCGGGTGATCTATTTCGTTCTACAATCGCGGGCTGGAACAAAGGATCTTAACAACGTGGACGAATATAAATAGGTGGCTACGAATATATATTTTCAAAAGCGTAGCTGCTGAATGGAGAAATTTATGAGGGAAATTCACGATCAAGTACAGCGTCATTGAAAGTTTGGAGGAGTTTTCATAAAATATAAAGAAACGTAGAGAGTGAATCACATATGAAAAGTGAAAACAAAGATGGCCGTGAATATTCACTAAGGAGAGCAAAACAGAAATCACAAGGAATATTTGGTGCGATAACAGAAATGGCACCGCTTTACAATTTGAAGCCAGAGCTGAATGAACGCAGATAGAAACGCACTGCAGTAAAATTTACAAAACGGAGGAGGCATGCCTCTTTCGTAAAAAAAACCGAACATGAGGTGTACTCCACTGCCATGCGGTCCTGCTATGTGAGAGTCGACCTCAAAGACATTTACTGCTCTTTCGTTTTCAGGTTGGTTTTGCTGCACGATTCGATAACTTTGCTAGAAAGAAAACGTTTACTTGAATTACAGACGGAAATTATTTCATAACGCCTTGCCATGAGCGTTTCCATGAATAAAGTGACTGTTCGCGAAAAGTGCGAAGACTAAATGGCGCGATGATGCAAGCTGGCACAAAACGTGTCGTTGACAATACTCAAAAAGCTTAAGAATGATTTTTCTGAGACGAAGTTTACGAGATTACAGAAATGCATGCCTTTCGTATTGTTTACGCTAAAACTTTCAACACCTGGAGCAGTGTGTCGAAACGAAACGAAGACCAAAAACGAAAAACGAAAAAAAAAAACATATTTTTGACCGGAAGGAAAACGTATGCTAAACTTTATCTACTATTTCGTTCCAGAGTGGAACCGAAATTTTTGAAATTGTTTTTCGTTTCACGAGAAAACTTAGCAATCCGGAACAACTAAGGTCTGGCAACGTGAGCAGTTATGCATACCTCAAGGTACAGTATTAGTGCAGCATTGCCGCTCCGAGGCAGCTAGAGCAATGAAGACGACGCTGAGATATTCAACCTGTCGGCCGCTCCTGCGCTCACCTTCGCGACCAAATAAACGGTCCCTTCAGTCGTATACGTCTCGGTCTCCTTCGAGCGTAACAATATGTTTAAATTGTACGAAAATCGAAAAGAGTGGCAACCAGAGATGTTTATATTAGCGCAAGTGGTCTTTTGCGCGCTTTTCACACAGGCCAGCGTGGAGAGGACAATGTCGGTGCTGAGGTTTGTTACAGCGAAAGCTGTTTGAGATCACAACATCACATTTTGGCGCCTTAGTTGTCCGCCGCCGCCGGTGTCCGTAACCGCTACCACGTGAGATTTTAAAAACGAAATGAGAAACAAATTTCTAAGATCGGATGGGACATTAACTCGCGCCCTCTGTGTGGCAGTCAAGTATTTAACCACAGTGCCACGCTGGTGCTTGTAACTCCTTCGCAAAAATACTCTATACAGGCGTCATGTCGGGCAGGGAATCGTGTTAACATGTGTAATATAGCGTAGCAGAAGAGTAAAACAACAACCTGGCGTCACACAGTGCGAATTACCAAACGAGTCGGTCATTGAATTCTTCCAACCCGTTACAAAGGGCTTAGCTGTAATTCTTAATCGTCATTAGCCACATGAGAAAGTGCACATAATGCCTTACAAGTGTGTAGCGGGTGCCACGATTCTCTGAAGAATGACGAAAAATGGCACAGTGGGTGCTTTGCTACTTCAGAAAAATTACAATGATTTATAGCGCAGTGGGTACCTTGCATGTGTTTGTTGCATGTATTAGTTGCCCCAAGAGAGTCTACAACAGGATCTAGAAAGGCCGCTCTTCTAGCTTTCGCTGTGACTGTGCTGCGTGCTCCGCGCAGGCCTGGCGACTTTTTTTTATGAGAACAGCGGTCTCGCACATAGGAGAGTACACTCAATGACCTGCTGCTTCCGAGATCGTGCTCACTCCCTTGACAAAAGTTATTGAGCCTGCTAAAAAAATCGCAATTGACTTTTGAGAAAATAAATGCTATCACATTGCAGGGTGTACTGGTTTGTCCTAGTTGGTAGGAATTCGTTTTAGAGTTACTTCCGCTCCTCTGCAGAACGTGACAAGACCCTGTTTTAACCTTGTTCCACATTCATAAAAGGATGGCAAGTAACTAATCACAAATCCAATGTTTTTTTATGATTACCTTACATTAAAATTTTTGCATAAAAAACGTTTCGAACCGTTACGAAACATTTTTTTTTCATTCGGGAACAGAAACGGAACGGAACGTTTTGCAGTGGAACCAAACTAAAACCGAAACGACAAACATTTCGTTCCGACAACCTGGCCAGGAGACACCAAATACCATATAATATGCTGTAACACATGTGGTGTAATGGTGTTCAGGAGCGTGTGGCATCGACACAGCGACTACATAAACATCGCCGAATTTAGAATGAGCGAAGATGATGTTGCAGTTTTACAAGGAGGCTCTGCATGACTATCGCTCCAAGAAAGGAATAGCCTACAGAAGCAAGAAAACCAAGTGATAGATAAGGTTATTAAATCAAGCATAGGTTAGTTCTTGAATACGCCGGTAAGAGTTTAGAAAAAGCTTTGATGCGATGAAGCTTGGCAAATGTGTCAGCTCCACTAACGTGAAACCTGGGGACCAGTGAAGCATGCAGTGAGCGCCGGTGTTTCAGCTTCATCGGCGCTGCGTTGGCGTTGTCTTTCGCGGGCGAGCGCACGTTCTTGTTCTTTCCGAGCTTACAGTTCAGCGCCCATCGCGGAAAGAACGTTTCTGGAGCCAACACGTGCCGTTCGCTGTCTAACACCATTTGGCGCGCGCTCATTTGGCGCCGGTGAAGTGCTGGTGAGGAGCAATCGCGCCCTTGTTGAGGCGGTGACGCCCTCTCTTGCGTTTAACCGGTTTTATTCACTTAAATGAGAGGCTGATCCGCCGTAAGTTGTCTTCGTGTTAGACACCGCAATGTGCTCGAAGTATGCTTTACAGCAGATCATTTGGCATTTGAAACCAATCTTGATACGGAATGTAACAAATTTGTGTGAATAATGCGATTAACTCCTGATTATTGTTCTATATTAAATTAGCTTAAATCGTGTTAGTTTATTCTGAACCAATTTTGACATATTATACACTTGTTTTTGACCATAGTTTTACAACTTGATTTGCCGTGTCAATGAAATGAGACGCCAACAAGCCGAGACTCTAAGGTGCTTCGCCCCTAAACTGGTTGACAATTCAGTCTATAATGTGCTATACTAGGAGAGAGCGCAAGCCATCAAAACACTGGAGTCTCATTGGAAGCGTTATGGGTTGTGCTTCGCAGAAAAGGTGAGCGGTTCACTAATAACAGTTGCTCGGGGTTCAAGAAGACTCGAGACCACGGCATAATTATGCGGCTCGTCATCGATGTAGACGCCGGATCAGTTTCGACGAAGGGGAATTCCGTAACGTGTATGCAAAATCTAAGCACACATGTGTTCATTGCACTTCGCCGTATGAGAAATGCGGCCACCGTGACCGCAAATAAGGAAAATGATTCAAAGTACTACGAGCTGCCCTACGTTATAGTGGTAAGCTGTCACTGAATTGCGAAGCGGCCTTACTACTTGCGGCCGCTCTAGAAAACTGCCCTGCCGGTGTAAACGCAGACGAGAAAGACGACGCAGTGCGAATGGAGGCAACGCTACGAAGGGTCTCAAGTAGGGTTCCTCGCTTTACTGACAAGAGTAGCACAAGTTTCCCTTTCTTTTGTTTGTAAGCTAGGAGGCTAAGGATCATACAAACACTATTTTCGAAAGTCAAAGGAAGACATCAGTGAAAGAAGCACTGAACTATAAAATAGGAATTAGAGTATTACATCTTAAAGTCTCTCTTAAGCCTAATGACGACGCCTTAAAGGTTACCAACTGCATTACAAGTAAGACAGAAGGCTTGCTAATGATGACTGTTTTTCGTGACAGACGGTGCGTGAGATCAGACGCAAGCTGGAACGGGACCATGTGAGAGTGAGATAGAGAGCGAGTGGAACTTTATTCAAAGGAAAGTGGGATCTTAGATCCTCGATGCCTGGGGTCCTGCGTCCAGGCATAGGCTTGCCTTGGCCGCCCGCAGGCCTTGGCCGCAGCCGCCTCAGTAACTATGCAGCGCGCGATTTTCAAATCAGCCAACGGTCCTGAATTGGGGTATTTTGCCTGGTCATTTCGGTAGTGGCATGATTTGTAGAAAATAATGGCTTCTAGGTGACTGAAAATGATTTTAAATTCCAGGCCGCGTGCTGCGCTATAATGTCTGGCTCACGATGTCTCAGAAGCCTCGGCTACCGATCGGCAGCTTTTTGGATGACAATGCTGAAAAAGTGTTGCAGGTCCCCTTTAATATAAATGGCAAAGAACTGTAAGGATAATTAATGAAAGTTAAGCTATTGCGTTCAGTGAAATCCTGTCAGCATTGCTAATAAATCATTCGTGAAGCTTCTGAAACATCGCGGCGCTGTCTGCGCGGAGAGTTGCAAACATTCTTTGTGGGTGAAGCCCGAATACATCAAAATAACACGAGTGGCAATACTTGTTCTAAGGTGATAGCCAACGCTAGTACACGTTTTTCCCAATGAGCCATGAGCGTAGCCATGGCTTGGACAGTGCTTAGAAAAACGATTGACGATATAGAGCATGATAAGCTACATCATCGGAATGCGGTAAAGCGTCCCGGACGTCGCGTCGCACAGAGCGCGACTACCAAGGCAGCCAATTGCACGGGAATTTCATCAGAAAGCTCTTTCGTTTCGCCAAAATGAGTGAGTCAGCTTTCTCTACCACTTGATTTTAAGCTAGCGGGCTCACGTTCACGCATGCACCATTTTACGAAATGCTGTGAAGATCACAAGCACAGAACTATATGTAGACAGAGAGAGACTACACCCGACGACGGCAGCCAGTCGAATCCCCTACGGAGCCTCCGGAGCTCCGGTTTATTCCCATTCGCCAAGACCCACCAGCGCCAGCGCCGTCTCCAAGACTTAACGGACACTACATGCCCCTTCTCCAGGTAACTAGCGCACACACAGGGATGCACACTAGAGCTGATTACAGGATGAGTCTTCTTGGCGGTTTCATGATGCGACCAAACCTTGACCTCTTTACAGGGCGATCTGAGGAAGGCGGTCCCGTCTTTGATGTAGTCTCATCAGACCCAGGCGGACTCGCCGTTGGCGTCAAGGATTCAGATGACTTGTCTGGATGTGCACCTTGTCCCGCATTCTGTGGCGTGAATTCTAGAACCAGCGGAAGTGGCTAGCTGTCAGTGTCTGCTTGTTCTGACGGCCCCATTGCAAGCGGCGTGTTCCCATTTCTTGGAACAAGATGTCTTCGGTTACGTTGAATGACGCCTTTCGCAGTTTCAACCACGTATGAGCGCGGACGCTCAGCGGGTGACAAGATGATGGCAGGGCACTTCATGTCATTCATCCAAACTTCTTATCCTGGCTCTAGTTGGCGAAGAGGAGAAGCTGCATGTCTCCTGTCAAAGTCTTCCGATTGTTTTCTGCGGGCGGCTTCATCGTGCTGCTCGAATACTGAGGCATCGGGCCAAGCAGGCTGGAGCTGCTTTTCAGTCTTTGGGACGCCATTGCGGAGGCGTCCGCCGAAAAGAAGCTGTGCAGGGCTCAAATTGTTGATGCACGGGGTCTCCCTATACGACAGCAAGGGCAAGCAGGGATCTTCAGTTTTTTTTTTAAAAAGGTTTTTGGTCGTCCGCACCACACGTTCCACTTGTCCATTGGACTGCGGGAAACCGGGACTGCTTGTAACGTGACGGAAGCCTTAGGTCCTAGAAAAGTCAGCAAATTTCTTCGCTGCAAATTGAGTCCCGTGGTCACTGTGAACCTTCCTTGGAATGCCGTAACGTGCGAACACGCTTTTGATGACAGCAGATATGACGGCAGGCGTTTTTGTTGAACGCAGGCATAGGACCTCTGGGAAACGGGATCGGTAGTCTACGATGAGCACGTAGTCTCCGGCGTTGAGATGAAACAGGTCAATACCTACGACCTCCCAAGGCTCTGTAGGAGTCTCACTAAAAAGCATAGGCTCGGCTCGTTGAACTCTGGTCTCAGCACATTTAGAGCAGTTCATCACTATAGTCTCGATTTGGGAGTTGATGCTAGGGAACCATACAGATTCCCTAGCTAAAGGCTTGCAGCGACCTATCCCTTGGTGGCCGTCGTGGAGATATGCGTTGCTGGTATGCAATATGCGTTGTTGGTATGATGCCGGAATTACAACACGAACACCCTTCAGAAGTAGATATTCACCGATGCTGCGATCGCCTCGGTACTGCCAGTACTTCCTCACGTGTTTCGGCACTCGAGAGTTCCTGGGCCAGCCTTTCACGCAATACTGGAGGAGCAAGTGGCATTCCGCGTCACTAGCTTGCACCTGACGAAGCTCGTGAAGGTGGGCTCACAGGGTATCTGGCAGAGCGCGAATGGTCCCCTGGACGAAAATCTCCGTGTTGTCAACTTGTCTTGGAATAGACTCCAGGCTTCAACCATGCCCTGTAGGAGCGAGCGAGAGTGTGTCAGCCGTGGCCAGTTGTTTCCCAGGTACGTAGAGCGCTTGGTAGCAGAAGCACATCAGCTTCAAGCGGAATCGCTGAATTCTGGGTGACATGTCCACATCCATAGAGCCGAGCAGTGCGACGAGAGGTTTATGATCTGTTTCAATGTAGAATTGAAGACCGCGGACGAACTCCTCGAATCGTTGCACTGCCCATGTAACAGCCAAGGCCTCCTTCTCTGTCTGGCTGTAACGTTGCTCTGTGGACGTCAGCGACCTTGAAGCAAATGCAACCGCTCGGCGTTGGCCAGTAGGCTGCTCTTGCAACAATACGGCTCCCAACCCGAAAGAGTTTGCGTCAGCGGACACAGGCGTCTTGTAGGCAGTATTGTAGCGCGCAACGCAGAGGTCGGAACAAAACAACTGCTTGAGGCTTTCGAAGGCAGTCTGCTGATCTGGTCCCCATGTCCAATGCGAATCTTCGCATAGCAGAGCGCAAATTGGAGCAGTTGTCTCTGAGACATGTGGCAGGACACCAGACGCCTTGGGTACGACAACCAGTCCCGAACACAACTCTGTTGGTGCGTCGCCACGGCGAATTACTCCGTCAGCATCCAATTTATCTAATTCCGCTTTTACCACACTGTGCAGAGGTAGAGGAAGGCGGCGAGCAACGCTCAATGAAAATGGTGTGGCGTCTGGTTGAAGCCGAATGGTATACTCTTCTGGCAGCATCCCAAGCCCACGGAAAAGACTGGGATCTAGATGCAGATTGCTGGAGGCTTCTTGTTCTTCAGCCACGGCATCCAAGAACTTACAGACGCCCAGGGCTTGAATGGCCGGAAAACCAAGCAGCGGTACTGTCTTGGCGGCGAGAACATAAAGCAGCTGTTTGGTAGATCGCCCCTTCGAGGACAGAATCGCACTTAAAGTACCCACAACAGAGATGCGGTGGTTTCCGGGACCTTTGAGCTCTCCTTGTGGATGTTGTAGCCTTGTGGGCACACCAGGGAACGACCTGGGAACCAAGGAAACCTCAGAACCTCAGTCAACCTTGAAAGAAACAGTGTCCGTTTACGAGCATGTCGATGAACTTGGCGTTCAAATGCTTTTCGGTGACAAGTGGCGTGGTCGCTAACACGACTCTTGCTTGAGGGCCCATGCAGTAAAGCATGGAACGCACCTGCACTCGCTGCTCCGCAGCATATAGTCCCGTGGCGTAAGAGTAGTATTCGAATTGTACAAGTCACGTTGGCCATGATCTGGGATTTTCGAAGTCGAACGGTGGCGGTGGACGCAGCTGTGCATGGCCTGTCGAATATGGCGGAGCGGCTGCGTTGGACCCAGTAGGCGAGCTCACTGAGGGCGACGACGTCGCAGCGTTGGTGTCGTTCATGGTTCAGCGCAGGAACCGACACTTTAGCGACCGACGCAGTTGAGCGCTGCTGAATTCGAATCGGGATGCTGCCCAATCGGTGTCTAGATCATCCGCATCCCACTTCTGACACCATGTAGAGAGAGAGAGAGACTACACCCGACGAAGGCAGCCAGTCGAATCCCCTGTGGAGCCTCCCGAGCTCCGGTTTATTCCCATTCGCCAAGACCCACCAGCGCCAGCGCCATCTCCAAGACTTAAAGGACACTACACTATATACGAAGAATTTGAATAGGACATATTCAACTAGTTTTAGCCTAATGATGATGCTTAGAAACACGGCAGCAACAAATTTTCTGTTGTACACAACTCATGAACTTCCCTGGAAATGAGAACGAATGCGTGGCCGCTGGCAGGACGCTGTCCCTCTGCTGGAGCTGATCGCGGATGCCGTGTGCTAGGCTTACTAACGGAGATTGTTCGCGACAAATGGTGCAGCAGAGCGGACGTCCATTCGAGCATCAACAAAGATACTGTGAGAATGAATTCTGAATGAACGCTGCAGAATTAAATGCAAAGAACAATAAATCGCAAGAAATGCGATGCGCTGCGCAGAATTTGCATGGTGATAATGGTATCAGCGCGAACGCTCGCGTCTTCAGTTTTATGCAGCAAATCAGAGGTCTTGCTTGTTTCGAATGTTATCAAGGAGGTGCAAGATGATTCCACGCGGAACCTGCTCTGGAATTGCTCTAAATGCTGCGAAGGCGTTTGCTACTAAACACCTGATGTGTGTTCCACATTTGTCATAATAGCGAGGAACACTGGCAAACCAACCGCGAAATGCAGCAGCGCTGTCGCGACAGCAGTATGTTAGGTTAGCATGAAGCGACGGATAGGCGGTGCGCTATTTGCTCTCGACGACATCCTGTATCACGCTCTTGTAGTTCCCGTTCATGTTCTGCGTTATGACCTTCCCTGGAACGTCGTTATCGGGTGGTATCGTCACGGTACCTCTCCTGTCTTAACAAGAAGCTTTCATTGTCTCACTGATTCACCCGTGAACGTCAAAAACTAACTGGAGGAAAGCCAACCTAAACAATAGTACGATCAGGCATCTGTACATAGAATGGAACTGTAGAGCGCGCAGGAGGAACCGAGAGCTACAACATCTAGTTAGGGACTGTTTATTCGTTTCCCAAAAGCGCGAGCAGGCGCGCAGGGCGATGAGAAAGGGAAAGAGGAGAGATAGGAGAGAAGCAGCGCGGTTCGAGTTGTCCCCTCTTCCCCGCGCCCCCGGACCGGCGGCGGCGGCATAGCAAGAGAGATTTTATTTTGTTTCCTTGCGATGCCGGCAGGCGCCGGTTCCGGGGCGCGACGTAAGAGGATGCGCTACAGAGCTCCCCCCCAAGTGAGGAGGCCACTGCGACGAACGATTACCATTGCCGCGGTCAAAGTGGGCCCCAGTGAACCCTGAGCGCAGGACGGGATGGGGATGAGTGACAAAGGGACAGAGGGGAGGGGGGCACAGTGAGGCAAGATGCCGAAACAGAAGAGAGCGCGTTTTCACTGTACGCTGGCTTCAGCCGCTCGAGTGCTATAGTCTCACGCGATCCATTCATGTCCACAATAAAGTTCGAGGGGAGACGCTCCAGCACAGGGAAGGGTCCGAGGTACTGAGGCTGCAGTGAACCACGCACAGGCCCTTACCGCACGAACACGTGCGATGTTCTTTCCAAGTCTGGCATGATGTAAGCTGCCCGGGCTGGGTTTGGACGCGTCGGCTGCGGTCGAAGATTCCGGAAAGCTGTGCGAAGCAGGCTCACATATTCGCTGGCTGTAGGAGCGCTTGGGGTTGCTGTGGCGTCGAAAAAGTCGCCGGGGAGGCGAAGTGTGGTGCCATAAACAAGCTCTGCTGTGGCCCCCGACAGCTCTTCTTTGTATGCGGATCGGATGCCCAGAAGAGTGAGGGGAAGTGTCTCGACCCATTTGTTTCGGGACCCGTGCGCTGTCAATGCCGCTTTGAGGTGCCGATGAAAGCGTTCGACGAGGCCGTTTGTTTGGGGGTGGTAAGCAGCTGTTCTCAAACGGGCCGTTCCAAGGAGCTTTAGAAGTTCTGCGAAGAGCGATGACTCAAACTGACGGCCACGGTCAGTGAGTATTGTTGTCGGGCAGCCAAACCGTGCAACCCAAGTGGAGACGAACGCTTCGGCGACTGTGGCTGTTGTAATGTCAGCAAGTGGCGTTGCCTCGGGCCACCGGGTGAAGCGGTCAACGCATGTCAACAAATACCGGTGGCCTTGAGAAGGTGGAAGCGGTCCGACAATGTCAACGTGCACCACCGCGAACCGTTCATCAGGTTGCAGGAAGCGGCGGGGTGGCGGTACCGGGTAGCGGTGAACTTTAGCACGCTGGCAAGGTGCACACGCGCGCACCCAATCGCGAACGTCCGCGTTCATGCGAGGCCAGACGAATCGAGCCGCGATTAGCTTTTGCATTGCGCGAATTCCAGGGTGGGGGAGATTGTGCAGTGAGTTGAAGGCTTGCTTGCGAAAGGCAACGGGTAGAAATGGCCGTGGTGTGCCTCCTGAGGTGGAGGTATCACAAACAATGGGTACACTCTGAAAGGTCACTGGCTCCAGTTGCAGAGAGGTCGTCGCGTTGCGCAGATATGTCAAGTCCGGACAGCTCTCTTGCGCTGTTGCGAGCTCTCGGAGGTTGAATGGAAACGAGGCTGTCGAGCTGTTCGAACGGCTGCGCGTGACGGCGTCCACGCGGCTGAGAGCGTCCGCCGGGGCGTTATGACAGCCGCTGATGTGTCGAATGTCCGTCGTAAACTCCGATATGAAGGAAAGCTGGCGTACCTCGCGTGGAGTGTATATGGACTCGGAACGACCGATGGAGTAGGTCAGGGGCTTGTGATCGGTGTAGATGGTGAACGATCGGCCTTCGAGCAGGTGGCGGAAATGGCGCACGGACAGGTACATGGCGAGGAGTTCGCGGCCGAACACACTGTAACGGGTTTGGGCGGGGTACATGCGTCTAGAGAAAAAGGCAAGAGGTTACCAGTCTCCATCAACTTCTTGTTGAAGAACCGCTCCCACCGCCGAGCTGGATGCGTCGGTCATGAGCGCCAATGGAGAGTCCGGATTTGGGTGAACGAGGAGGGTGGCTTCGGCCAAGGCACGCTTAATTGAAAGAAAGGCGTCCTCCGCAGCACTGTCCCATGCTAGTGGTGTGACAGGCTGCTGTTTGCCGCAAAGCAAACGATCGAGCGGTTCCAGTAGCGCGGCGCAGTTTCTTACGAAGCGTCGGTAAAAATTCACCAGACCAAGAAACTGGCGGAGCTTGGTAAGCGATGTCGGCTTGGGAAACTCTACAATTGCATTCACTTTGTCGGGAAGTGGGCGGATGCCGTTGGTGTCCACATAATGGCCGAGGAATGCAAGAGCGTGCACTCCGAATTCACTCTTCCCGCTGTTGATGACAATTCCGTTGGCTGCCAGCCTGTCAAAGAGAAGCCGGAGGTGTTGCACATGCTCTTCGAAGGATGAGCTTGCTACGAGCACATCGTCGACGTAGGCAAACACGAATGGTAGTCCGCGTGTCACTGTGTCAATGAAGCGCTGTGAAGTTTGCGCAGCATTTCGGAGTCCGAATGGCATACGCAGAAATTCGAAAAGGCCGAATGGTGTCGTTATGGCTGTTTTGGGGATGTCTTCTTCAGCCACGGGGATTTGGTGGTATGCACGAACAAGATCGATTTTGGAAAATATGGTGGCACCGTGCAGAGCAGAGGTGAAATCTTGGATGTTGGGCAGTGGGTACCGGTCAGGGACGGTCTTGGTGTTCAGGAGCCGGTAGTCTCCGCATGGTCTCCAGTCACCTGACTTTTTAGGGACCAGGTGGAGGGGGGATGCCCAACTGCTGGATGACGGTCGAATTATGCCAAGTTCCAACATGTGCTCGAACTCAGCACGGGCCACTTTGAGCTTGTCGGGGGCAAGGCGCCGTGGACGGCAGAAAACAGGTGGGCCGGATGTTATTTTATGGTGCTGAATGTCATGAGCAACAGGCTGAGTCCAATCTGGTGGGGATGTCAGGGATGGGAATTCATTTATCAAGGCGGCGAACGGTTCTGAGGCTACTGCAGCGCAGGAATGTGCCACATCAGTAGTTGCCCGCAGCGATGCCTTGGACAGACAGGCTCGTGGCTGAGTCCAGGAGACGTTTGTGTCTGAGGTCGACGAGGAGCCCATGCTTGGCAAGAAAATCGGCCCCTATTATTGCGGACCCGACGTCGGCGACTAAAAACACCCACCAGAACAGTCTGCGAAGCCCCAGGTTCAGCGTGAGGGAACGTTGTGCGTACACAGGAATGCGAGTGCCATTTACAGCTTGAAGGTATAAAATGGCAGGCAAAGTACGTTCTGACCTTGCTGCAGGAAGGACGCTGACCTGGGCTCCGATGTCGATGAGAAATTTCTGTCCTGTGGTGTGATCGGCGACGTGGAAGAGGCGACATTCCTCGAGGCCCTGACCGCTTGTCGCCGCTAGTTGTCGGCCGGCGGGTTTCCCGTCCAAGCACATGGCAACAGGCAGTGGCGGGCTTCGGCTCCAAAACGGCGATGGTAGTAGCACAAGCTTGGGCCTGTAGACTCACTCCGATCACGTTCCCCGGCACGGTGGGGGGTTGAGGATCGGCCACGTTGTCGCGAACGGCGTGGAGCATAGTCTTGTCGCGTGGCTGCCACGATTATTTCTTCGAGCCTGTCACAGAGGTGGTCGATGTGGGAAGGCGAGGTGGTAGCGGTTGTCAAATTAGAAGCAGCACATGACGACGGGGGTCGTGTAGAAGGAGTGCTGACGGCAGCGACTTGCAAGTGCTGCGTCGCCACTTCCATGACTTTGTCGGCGAGTGCGGCGAGTGACGGCAAATCCATAGTGGAAGCGGTGGCCCGCACCATTTGGACGTTGGACGGCAAGCGTTGGAGAAACAGCTCGCGTAGCACGGCATTGTCCATTGCGTGGGCGCGCGAACCGTGGAGCTGCATCATCTGACGAAGCAGCTGCGTGGGCCTCCGGTCGCCGAGCTCCGCAGTTGAGAGCAGCTGCTGAATTCGCGTCCGTTCCGATGCAGCGGTTCTGTCGAGCAGCGCTGCCTTGAGTTCGTCGTAGGGAGCTGCCGGGAGGTTCGTCCTGAAGGAAATCAGTATGTCGGAGACCTCTTCTGCTGCAGTAGGCGGCAGTGCACTGACGACGTGGTGGAATTTTTGCAGCTGCGATGTTATACGGCGGATGTGGAACTGCGATTCCACCTGCAGGAACCAGACGGTTGGGTTGCGCTCCCAGTATTGTGGCAGGCGTAGCGATACTGCAGAGACTGCGTCACCGGGAGCGTCTGCAGTGTGGGAATTCCGGCCGATGTTAGGGGGATCTGCCTGGTCTTGTGGCATGGTGGTTCCTAGTGTCAGTTGTGCGTCCGGCTCTGCGAGGGACATGACTCTAACTTGAATTAAGGGCGTGTATGCAACAGGGTCACCAAATTGTAGAGCGCGCGCAGGAGGAACCGAGAGCTACAACATCTGGTTAGGGACTGTTTATTCGTTTCCCAAAAGCGCGAGCAGGCGCGCAGGGCGGTGAGAAAGGGAAAGAGGAGAAATAGGAGAGAAGCAGCGCGGTTCGAGTTGTCCCCTCTTCCCCGCGCCCCCGGACCGGCGGCGGCGGCTTAGCAAGAGAGATTTTATTTATTTTTTTTTGCGATGCCGCAGGCGCCGGTTCCGGGGCGCGACGTAAGAGGATGCGCTACCGAACAAAGTCCCATTACATATGCATCGTATAATATTACAGTTTCCATTCGCAGTTTTACCGTTAATATCAATGGGAGCTTCAACGGCGAACTTTATACGAATACATGAAGTATATAACGGGCCAGGTTTGCGATCGACTCTGGTTCGACAATCAGGTGTCCTCGCTGTCATGCAGGCGCTCGGACGATCAGCTAGGAAAGACGTTCGACGTGATTCGCGAGTACCATCTGGGTCTCTGCAATCCAGCTGGGCATGCAGCTGGGCACCAGCTGGGCACCAGCATCCAGCAAGGGCACCTTGATCCGCGGCAAGCTTCCTAGCTTCAGCACAGTGAACGGTCACGTGTACCTCGGATGCCCTATGGTCTACACAAGCTGTGTATGAGCGACTGCTTACCCGTCGACTGCCGTTCATGTGTGTTTGAATGATGGACGATCTGTCCCTTGATGCTGCACTCACCGGTCCTGTGAGTCGGGCGCCTGATGCAGATGAAGATGAAAGTCATCTCCTAAGGTTCCTTTTTCTTCTCAGTGGACTGCGCACACTACCCCATTTTCTAGCCCGAATGTTTTCTGCAGCTAACGTAGTTTACCCCTGCTTCCGGGATCAGCTGACTTTTGGCGAAGCAACATTGACATTGAAAAGGCGTAATTATCACGTGATCGCGCAAGCTGCACGTTCACTCCGCCTTTTGGGCGTTCCAGCGACTAAAATAATAAAGCCGCGCTCCTAGGAAGCGTGGGTTCAGGCGTGCATTCACGTAGTCTTTGTGGCGTTCGCGTGATCTAAAGAGGACAGTAATATAGCCTCGCCGGATGGCTTACACCTTGGACAGTAGCACTGATAGTTGGGCGAGTTCGTAAGGCTTCATGGTTATGAAACAGCGTAACGAAAAAATTCGACAGATCCCCCGCACCATGGGAGTCGATATTATGCGAAGCAAGCGGCGGGAAGGTGACTGTGGCGTAATTTTTTGACTGAGCGAAATGTTACAAAATGAATCTAAAGATCTGTATCACTTTTGTACGCACACATATATGTTGAAGAGCCGCATATGTGTTAACGCTGCCAACGGCAACGTGGGTATTATACCTACACCAGTAGGGGTAAGCTGATATGTAGTGCTTATACTTGTCCCTTATGATGGAGAACGCACGCACGTTTCACGAACCCGTGCGCATGTGTGGAAGACGTTCTTGGCAGTTCTTGAACAAGGTCATCATCCCTGTGATCAGTGAGCACCAGCAGCTGGTCATGACTTGTTATGGGATCAGGTCGTAATCGCAGTGTTGAGGGGCCCATGTGAAGTGAAATATGATGTGTAGTACAGCTTTTGGATGCCTCGATCATTTCGTCGGCAAAACGTCTGTCAATTGACCGGGCGACATGTCGGAATCTGAAATCAGCCTTCGCGTTGGTAAAGTATATGCCGTCGAGGCTGGTAGGCCTGGATCATGCTAGGTAGACCAACATCAATGGATGGCGCTTGTCGTATTCGTAGACTACCTGGGCGTATGTGGCGTACGTAGCCTAGTCTACAAAGCGGCTGTCAATCAATCTGGCATCATCCTCGGTCTGCATGAGGCCATCGCCCAGCCTTGTAAGAAATGAAGAGGACACTGCATCCTTCTGGCGGACTAAGTGCACTTTACGGTGCGATTATGTGAATATCATACGTAACTTTCGTTAACGCATTCTTCCGGGGTCGAGCAATGCTTCATTATAGCTTGCTGAATCATAGAAATACAAATGTAATGTTTATTAGACTGCTATAAAAGCGGAGCCAACACTGGAACCACAGATGTTAATCTGATACGACGCCTGTATTGCAGGAGTATACACATTGTAGGAGTTAAATTTTGGAGATACATATCGCCAAAAACATCTCGTACTAACACATTTGTGATAAACGATAGCTTAACGCCTGATGAAACAGAGATATCTGACGGTTTTAACGAACATTTTAAGTCTGTCTTCACATGCGATAACGCACGCACACCTCATTTTGCTGGATTTGAAAACCTGCCTCCATTGATGATTTGGAAATTGATGAAGCAAGAGTGTTGAACCTTTTGTTGAAGTTAGACGAGAAGAAATCCCCTGGACCAGATGAAATACCTAATGTATTTTTAAAAAGGTATGCTGAGTGGTCGTCTACATTTCTCACAGTCATATTCAATGCATCTCTGTCATCAGGTACATTGCCAGACGACTGGAAACTGTCCAAAATAAGGATTTATTTAAAAGTGGTAACAGACAACTTATTGCAAATTATCGGCCTATAGCTCTAACCTGTTGCTGCTGTAAGTTATTAGAGCACATCATACATAAACACATTACTTCCTTTCTTGATACTCATTCTATTCTCTCACCCGGTCAGCATGGCTTTAGACGAGGTTTTTCGACCATAACCCAACTCGTTGAAGCAGTTCATGACTTCGCCTGTGCTATAAACGACCGAAGTCAAATCGATATAGTGTTCTTGGACTTCGCCAAGGCGTTTGATAAAATATCCCACACGAAACTACAAATTAAATTACACGGAATACTGAAAAAATCACAGCATATCCACGGAGTGAATGATGATGAGTGGGCGAAGCTGCGGAGGTTCATCGGTAAACCGTGAATCTTCCATGAATTCTGCCCAGTACATCATCACCGACGTGAGATCGGGCGCGTTTATACTAAAGGTTCGATGAGTTATGACGACTTGCAGCTCACTTTAATTTTACATGTACGCTGTGAATTTTCAATGTTTAGAAAACCATTGCTTTAGAAAACATCTGGCGTCTTTCGTTAAGCAGCTGGCGTCTTTTCGTTTTGCATTAGAAACATCTGGCGTTCTGTCGTTTTGCTTTTACAAAACATCTGGCGTCTTTCGTTGCTTTATTTCATCAATCAACGGCGTTTTGAACAAAATTTTTATTGTTTAATCACGCACAGGAGAAATCTCACCAGGCACTACCTTGGAGGTAAACAATGGCTGCTAATGGGAATGAGAGACAGAAGAAGTCGGCTTTTAGCTAACACTTACACTTCTACTTCTACTAACGTTTCCTACTGGAACATGCCAATGGCTGCTAATGGGCAATGAGAGACAGAAGAATTCGGCTTTTAGTTAACGCGTGCGCTGCGAATTTTTTATTGTTCAACAACGCACAGGAAAAATCTCCCACCGGCACCACCTTGGAGGTCAAAGCGTAAGACTGGTTACGCACTACGACTACTACTACGACTACGAGGGACGAACGGGTGCCGTCTTAAGGAGCTTCGCCCCTAAAACAACCAGCTTTGTAATTGGCTTCAAGCATACCTGACATCTCGGAAGCAGTATGTTGTTTACAATGCACCTCCAAGTAAACTTGTACCGGTCGTATCGGGAGTTCTCCAGGGCTGCGTACTGGGACCTTTGCTTTTCTTGCTTTTCATAAATGACATTGGTGACGGGTGCAGCTCAAGACTTCGGTTGTACGCGGATGATTGTGTTTTATATTCTGTTATAAATTCACATGATGATCAATTCAAACTGAACGCTGACCTCAATCGCATAATGCAATGGTGTGATACATGGCAGATGTGTGTGAATTATGCTAAAAGTGTTGTTTTGACTATTACAAAAAAGAAGCACCCTATGATTTTTGACTATTCAGCCGACGGGAACCAACTTTTACGTGTTTCAGAATTCAAGTACCTAGGTCTTTACATAAGTCATGATCTGCGTTGGAGTCATCATATAAACCACATTGCTAATATCGCCATGTCAAAATTACATTATTTGAAGCGATGCCTTCGTAACTCTTCTAATGATATTAACCTTTTAGCATACAAGTCTTTGGTTTTACCCCTGCTTGAATATGGCAATATAATATGGGACCCATTTACCGCTGTTGATATCACTAAACTGGAAAGGGCGCAAAATAAAGCAGTCAGGTTTATTTTCAACCAGTATGGTATTACGAGTGTTACTGAACTAAAAGGTAGAGCAGGTTTGCGGACATTATCAGACCGAAGTAAAATTGCTCGCCTAAATTTTCTCTTTAAAGTTGTCAAAGGCAGACTAAAAAGCCACACTCAAGAATACGTCATGTTTTCCTCAGGTTACGCCACAAGACGCTGAAATCCTTTCACTTTAGTTCCTTTTCAAACAAGAAACAATGTTTCAAGTACTCCTTTTTCCCTCGCACGGTCTTCGAGTGGAACATGCTGGATAGTAAATTGGTTGAAGTGGATGACGTAGAAGAATTTCAGGCACTCATTGAAAATATTTTTTGAATTATCTTTAAGATTATGTTTTCTTCTTCCTTTGTTATGGACTTTGTACTTTGTACTTCCATTTCTGTATTACAGATGATGTCTTGTTCAAGATTTGTTTTCTTCTATTGTATTGTTATTTTGGCCTGTACTGATGTTAATACCACCCTGCTACGGCCCCTAACCACGGGGCTAGCAGTATTGTAAAAATAATAAATAAATAATGTAGTGTTTATTGCTTTCTTGTAAAATTAGATAGCAAGAACCACAACCAGAATTGACGTTGCACCGACATTCCGCCTGCAAGGCTGTTTGTCCACACCAGTTTATACACCTGGAGTGGCTCTGTGGTAGAAAAGAAAATTACACCACCTCCCGCTAAAGGGGATCATGAGGCGATGCGAAGCCGGAGCACTTGCACGATCGCGTTCCGTTGGCGTTCGTTAGGCATGCTACCGACCTCGCGTCGTGGACGCGAAGAGGGACGCTACGCGCGTCGTATCTTCCATCTAGCCTGGCTGTTAATTTTCACAGGGCGAGCGGGGAACGCGATTGACAGGCGGGCGAGAGGGGGGCAGCGTAGGAGAGGAGAGAGAAGGGGAGGGGACGCGCATGCGCTCGAGCTCATCGCGGCGTTGCGCAGGAGAGAATTTCGGCATGTCTAGCCCGCGTTTCAGAAGAAGAGTGGAAAAGGGGAGGGGAGAGGGGTATGGGAGAGGAGGAGGGGAGAGGAAATGTGGATAGGGGAAGGGGAGAGGGTGAGTGGAGAGGGGTATGTGAGAGGGGAAGGGGAGAGGGTGAATGGTGAGGGGGAGTGGAGAGGAGGTGTGTGGAGAGGGTATGCGCATGCGCAGTAAGGGTGGTCACGCCGCACACCACCACCACCGGATTGAGCTCCGCCTTAAGATACTTCGCATCTAATAATGATTGCCACACAGAATGCTTGGGTTCGATTCCTGCTGGGCTCTTAATTTTCATTTTTGCCACTCTTCAGGGCAACGCTGCCGATCTCGGTTTTTCTTAACGATCTCGCATTTAATGTCTGTTCTCGCCGTTCCTGGGTAGATATAAACTGTCAATCACCTGTGGCGCATACCCGTGCAGCGCGGCCCGTGCTAAACGGGTATGTGCCACACGTGTCTGGAGGAAAGGGTTTGACGATGTACACGACAGTATTTTCGCGTTATTCATGTCATGACTCGACAGTCATATTCGTCAAATCCTCTTACCCTCCCATGCAAATTTTGGTCTACACCAAGTTAAGGAGGCGTTCATGAGAGCCCCCAGACGTAGGCGGCTAGATAGATAGATAGATAGATAGATAGATAGATAGATAGATAGATAGATAGATAGATAGATAGATAGATAGATAGATAGATAGATAGATAGATAGAAACGCTCAAAGTGCCAAAGGTTGGCTAAAAAATGCTTCGCATATAAAAACACGCAACATTGATGAGGAGGAAGACACGAATACAAGCGCCGACAAGGAAGTTACGACTAATATGTACGAAACTATGTACGTCGCGACTAATATGTACGAAACGAAGAACAGCCCAAAATCACGCTCTTTGTTCTCGCAATACTGAGCTTCCCACACTTGTACTGCTCATGCAATCATGCCCTTGCGGAGGCAGTGGCGCCCTCTGTTGCGTTGAACCGGTTTTAATAATTTCAATGCGAGGTAGACTTGCCGTAAGTTGTCCTCGTGTTAGACAACTCAATATGTGATGAAGTATGCTTTACAGCAGAACACTTTGCATTTGAAACCAATTTTGAGACGGAATTTGAAAAAAATTCTGGTAATTAATGCGAATAATTCCTGATTATTCCACCATTTTAAATTCGTTTAAAATCGTATCAGCTTATTCTGAATCGGGTTTGACTAATTATACACTTGTTTCTGACCACAATTTGATAACTTCATTTACCGTGTCAACGAGAGGAGACGCCGACAAGCCGAGACCCCAAGACGCTTCGCCCCTAAAATGGCTGACAATACAGCGTGCAATGCGCAATACTAGAGGAGAGTGCAAACCATCCAAACGTTGCAGTATTCCATTGGAATCGTTATGGGTTGTGCTACGCAGGAAAGGTGAGCGGTTCACTAATAACAGTTCCTGGGGGCTGAAGAGGAATCGAAACCACGGCATGATTATGCGGCTCGTCATCGTAGTAGACTCCGGATTAAATTCAACCAAGTAGGTTTCTGTAACGTGTACGCAAAATCTCAGCACACGTGTGTTCATTGCACTTCGCCGCATCAGAAGTGCGGCCGCCGTGACAAAATATGGAAAATAATTTAAGGTATTATGAGCTGCACTACGGTAGAGTGTCAAGCTGTAACTGAATTGTGAAGCGGCCTTCCAGTTTGTGGCCGCTGAAGAAAACTACCTTGCTTGCGGGAATACCAGATGGGCGACTGGCGCAGCGCAAATGGAGCCAAATCTACGACGGTTCTCAAGTAAGGTCATTCGTTTTACTAACAAGAGTGGCACAAGTTTCCCAAGCTTTTGCTTGTAAACTAGGAGGTTAAGGTTCACACCAAAGCCCTTTTTGAAAGTCAAGAGAAGACATCAATGAAGAAGCACAGAACTATAAAATAGGAATTTGAATATTAAATCTTAAAGTCTCTCTTTAGCCTAATCACGACGCCTGAAAGGTTAACAACTGCCTTACAAATAAGGCACAAGACTTGGTAATGATGCACGTTTTTCATCACAGACGGTGTGGCAGATCAGACGCAAGCTCGAACAGAGACCCTGCGAGAGTGAGAAAGAGAGCGAGTGAAACTTTATTGAAAGGAAAGGGGGATCTTAGATCCTCTATGCCTGGGGTGCCACGTCCTGGGTTCTACTGGCCTTGGCCGCCTACAGGACTTGATCCAAGAGCTCGAGCTGCACCCCCAGGTCGTGTATTATGATTTGGTGGCGCCGCAGCGCACGGGAGAGAGAAAAAAGGGAGAGCGAGGAGGGAACCAATGGCGGCCGCCGGGAGCTCTTGCTCGCCATTGGTTCTTCTTTTTAGGTCACATGAATGGGCGCGCGCGCGTTTTCCAACGCACGCTCGCTCCCCGCCACGCCGCAGATCCGCGCGCAGAGGGCGCGTGTGGGTGGGTTGCAATTGGGTGATAGTTTCGATGAGACATGTGCTTCCGACTGTCAACGTGAAGTGCCTCCGCGTCCACCTGTGTGCGGACGGAGACGCGCACGAGTAACACGTGAGACCATTAATACGGCATGCATCGCCGGCAGGGAAACCCAAAACCCAAAAGTGCCTCCAGAATATTTGCCATGTTCGCTTGATAATTAGTGGAATCACGTAGGTTTGGGCACGTTGCTGTTACATTGGTGGAACTTGTGCATCTTGGTAGCGCAGTGGAACGAACACAGGACAAAGCAACACGTAGACAGGACGGGCGCTAGTCCTGTCTACGGGCGCTAGTGCCCGTCCTGTCTACGTGTTCCTTTCTCTTGTGTTCGTTCCACTGCGCTACCAAGATGCACGAGTTCCACACCCACCAACTAGCCCAAATTTCCGCGTTGAATAGTTACATTGGTGTTTCTAGCGCTACACGAGACAAAAACAACTAACACCGATCAATACAGGCGCTAACTTCCAACATATTTATTTTCAAAGCGTCTAACTCATATATATGGGATTGGAGAAAGGCACGAGCAACACCCTGGAGAAGGGATGCAAAATCGCTGCCATCTGTCGGAGGTTTGACGAAACTACCGATTCGGCGCCATGTTGGAGGCTTGCACTCCCTGTCTTTTTAGAATGACTAGATTTTCTGCTACAGAATTGTTAACATTAGTCAGAGTTGTTTCAATGTGTGCTGAAGGCAGTAATGTTTAAAGGTGTTTTCGGCAGGCCTTGATGCGGTATCCCGGGCAAAGCTCCCCAAGTCAGAAATTTCCTTCGGGATGATAGCCTAGAAGTCCTTCCTGCAGACAATGAAGGCGGGTTTGTTGTTCTACCGTATGAGAATTTAAAAGTGAAGGCCAATGCAGCTATTAATAATGATATCTGCGATTTAGCGTCCCAAAAACCACGATATGATAATGAGACGCCGTAGTGGAGGGCTCCGGAAATTTCGGCCACCTGGGTTTGACAGTGCAGTTATTGTATGTGCATTCTTAACTAAGAAATGATGTTTCACTGAAAAAAGTAAAGAGCGAAGCAAAACCTTATGTCAAAAGTTAAACCACAGTGAACTCGGTCGTGATATCGGCAGTAAAAGAGCATTGTTTTTTCACTGTTCTTTAAGTGAAGACCCATAAGCCAGAATGGCCCTTGCGCATCCTCGTGTCAGAATCAGATACATGGTAAAAGTCTGTTGGCATCTCTTTTTGAAGAAAAATTCTTAGCAAGTGATCAGTTATCGTCAAACTGAGTGTTGCAATAACTTGCATGCTTTCTCTATCGACGTTAAAGATCTATAGTATACCTTACCTCATTATGAGCTGCTTTTGTGCGTTCAAGAATGCATGGACGTTCATGATGAATTGAAATTGATAAATACCATCTGCATATCGTTGCATGAGTTTTGTGAGTTTATTTCTTTCTGTTTGCGTGCCATATTTTCTGAATAAGGAATTCGCATTAGTTCATGCATTGCGCCCATTCTTAGTAATCTGTATCTTACCCGCGTAAACAGAAAATTGGGAAGCCAACTTATCAGTTCAAATGTCAAGAAAGTGTACCGGTACGTTGACGATTGCCTTGTTTTCCGGGATAGAACCATATTTGACAATGACGTGTCTCAGCTACTAGGTGCTTTTACAAAGTGCCTTCGTACGCTTTTTATCACCCATGAAACACAGGGAATGAACAGCCTCAGATACCTGGGCATACGGATGTGTTTAGCAGGTAACCACGTTTGTTGGTCGTATGAGCGTAGAGACAATAAGCCATTTCTGCCATCTTCGTCGCGTCATTCTAAGCTCGTAATGACGGGTATAGGGAAGCTAACTTTTACGAACGCGCTTCGCCGCTCCTTCTATCTAAGTGTCAGAGCACTACGCGCTCAGGCCGAGCGCTTGAAAAAAGCTGGGTACCCACAGCCAGTGATCACTTCAGTGGCCGAAGGTCTTAAAACCTTCAAACGTGGCCGCCTGAACCCGCTGAGAAAAGTGCCACAAAAGAAGGGAGGAAAGAAGAAAGAGTACGCTACGGTATCGTATGTACACGGTGTCTAACAAAGGCTTAAGAAGATTGGAAGCACCACTAACGTCAAGGTCGTGTTCACAGCGCCAAACAGACTATCCGGCCTGTGCAAAGCCAGCTACCGGAAAGCCAAGGAAGCTGGGTGTCGACAAAAACAGACATAGCTTTCTTGAGTGCACCACCAATGTGGTGCATGCTCTACCGCTAACGTGCAGGATGAAGTAAACACCGGCCAGGCTGGTCAATGTATGAACGACAGCTTGCGGGAGCACGCCAACAATGTGCGCAATGGCGCGATGCGGGCCATCTTAGCCTCCACTGCAAAAAATGTGGGTGCAATGTCCCAGTATTGCCAATTCTACGTCATGGCAAGGAGCGCCAAGCAAATGACACGCGAGGTAACACAAGCTGTGAATATCGCTAAATGGCGGACACGTGCGTAAGTCCAACATCAGTTGGTCTAACAGAAAAAGAAATCAATTGTCTTAATCACAATTCATGAACGAAATGGCGGAAAGAGCAGTAAATATCTTCTCTTAATCTTTTCCTTTTTAGCCGGCTTTCACTTTGTGGTGTTCATCGTTTCCGACGTGAAATGTGCAAATGCGGTCGGGCGGGCTTTTCACCAGTCCCATATATATGAGTGCGACGCTTTCAAAATAAATTTGTTGGAAGTTAGCACATGTATTCGTCGCTGTTAGCTGTTTTTGTCTCGCGTGTGCGCTAGAAACAGCAATGGAGCACGAACATGCCCAAATCTACGTGATTCCACTAATCATCAAGCTGACGTGGCAAAGATTTTGAACGCGTTTTAGGATTTCCGGTTTTCCCTGTCGGCGATCCATGCCATATTAATTGCCTCACATGTTCCCGGCGATCCACTCGTGCGCGTGGCCGTCTGTGCACAGGTGGACGGAGAGGCACTTCACGTTGACAGTCGGAACCAAATAGCTCATCGAAACCATCACGCTGTCGAAGCCCACTCGCACGAGCCCGGTACGCGCGGATCTGCGGCGTGTAAGGGGGGCGAGCGTGCGTTCGAAAACACGCGCGCGAGCCCAGTCACGTGACGTCAAATGAAAAACCAATAGCGTGCAAGCGCTCCCGGCGGCAGCCGCTTAGCGCCGCCGGCTCCCTCCTCGCTGTCTCTTTTTTCTCTCTTGCGTGCGCTGCTGCGCCAGCAATTCATAATAAGTTTTCGGGTCCGAGCTGACACAACCCTGTGACAGTAAAAGCGAAACAAAATGCTGCAGTAAAGAAACACAATGAAATTGAAGGTTACAGCAAATATGAGATTTAATAACAGTATCAGCGCAAAAGCCAACGAATTCAGCTGTGTGATGGAAATCAGAGGTCTTATTGTACTCGGAAATTAGCGAAATGTTTGAAATAACTTCTCCGCAAGGTCTCTTGATAGATCAGTCGAAATCAAAGTCTCACTAGTGCATTACAGGTAGCTTCTGATCACCAGTTCTTTTGTCGTCGCATGCTGCTATGTTTTAGGCAACTGTCAAAAGGTAGAAGCGTGGATGCAACATCGAATTTTTGAATGAGCATGAAACGAAGAAGGGTCGAGTACACTCTTAAAAAAGGGAGTCATGTCTATCTGACTCTCCTTGTGGCAGCCGATGATCATCATTTTTTTTCCTAAAGGTAACCACAATACTCTGTTAGGCGCTCCTGCATAAATTTATGACTCCCTTGCTCCAAGGGAGTCAGTCACGGACATGCATATACAGGGTGATTTTAAAAAAAACTGTACTGGCTACGACCAAGATACAGTTCGATGGTTTCGAGGGTGTGTGCATAAAATGATATACCGAAAACTCTCGGTTGAAAATATATAGAATGCGATCGTATAATGCGGAAGTACACACGAATTATGCGATGACTTCAGTTAAATTATTGCGGAAATAGCTCGTTGACACGTCTACAAATATCAGGGTTCTGAAAAATTTAAAGGTTTGCCCTCCAAGCGAAACATATAATGTTAAGACAACGTCTGACAATGACAGCGCTGTCAAATTTACGAATCTTTAAACGTTACTAAGTGAGGTTCGTAGATTCCTATGACTTCAAGTGCTGCAGAAAACATAAGCTTACTAGTGAAATGAGCATGCATGGTGCTGAAGGGGTACATTTTAGCGCAAACTATGAAAGAAAGGCATGAGTAAAAAGTAGCAGAAAGCAGAAAGGTCGGGGTCAGAAAGGTCTGCTTTCTCCTACTTTTTACTCGTGCCTTCCTTCCATAGCTTGAGCTAAAATGTGCCCCGTCGATTCTAAAGAACTCGCCCAGCAACAAGTTTTACTCATGCATGGTGTTGCACGCGCAAGCGACCGGACACAGATCTAGCTCGATGACTATGAAAACATGGGCCGCAAAGCTGTCAAGAAGGCCCAACCGCATGCACGCGAATTTTGAGCGACGTCAACGAGCGACAGCGACAACCGGGCTCCGTCGCGCTGTCGCATCGCGACGGGAGCACCCACATGTTCGCGCCAAAGTGTCAGGGTTGCTCGGTTGAAAACTACTGCGTGCGCGCAGGTAAATTGCGAAAAAGAATTGTATAGTAGATGAATGGCAACATGCGAATTTATTATTGTCTTGCGTGAGATAAGGAAGCCATGAAAGCGTTTAGTGACCTTGTTTTTTCGCAGCCTTTTGTTTACTCGCGACACTAGTATTTGCTGTGCACTCGAGGGGGCGCCCGGAAGCCTACGCTACTACGTCGCTCTGTGCAAGCTGTGTCATCTTAGGGTTAGTCCACGAGGCGCACTACCACAACGTTTCCTCCTGATGTCATGGTACGCTTATGAAAAGCCGAAGCGCCTCACATCGCTGCCTCGCAAAGACAAGGGATACCTCCCACGACGACGATGTTGACACTGCAGCAAGCGACCACCAGTGCAACAAGCTAGCACCGAAACATAAAAACTAACCGTTGATGTGGTCGGGCGTTGCCCATCGGACCGGGAGCAGCTGGGCCTTAGGGAGAAGTAAAACTCAGGAGCTGGAGCTGATTGCAAGAACGTTTATTTACATGACTATTTGGTTGCGTGTTTGCGGAGTGTCTCGACGCTCGCGCTATAATGCCTTGGTCTTGCCAAGGTTCCCTGTTGGAGAAAACCATTGAGTTCAGGACAGTCCAATCAAAACGTTGTCTTCATATCCACCCCCAAAGGGGAAAGGTCAAGCACCGCCTCTTTCCCACCCAACGAAAGAGAGAAGCGGCGCGCCCAGCTCGACGGACGACGCCCGGGAAGTGAACCGAAGATACAATAGGGCACCATACACACAGTGAAGGGATCGCGGCGGCGCTAATGCCTGAAAACTGGCCGTGTTGTCAGGTGCAGTCTTTCCTTGCCTCGAGAGCGGCGCTGCTCTGCAGCTCCTGGCCAGGTCACCAAGCCATGAAATAAAGGCACCACGGAGTGTGGCAGATGTTCCCGATTAGGAATCTCAGGCGCTTGGCTAATTGTCTGGTGCATCTCGCAGAATGCTGAACAAAGTAGTACACAAATGACTGCCTTTTCAGAGCAGCCATGATGGCAAACAGCTCAATTCCAGGCCATAAAACCGTCAAACTCGGCCGAATGTGTCCAAGGCAATTGACGTGGCGAACTGACACATTCAAAGGGTTCAGGATGCGACTGCCGTGTTGTCGCCGTATCAGGTGTCCTTCGGGGAACGCTGACAATGCAGAAAGCAGGGCAGAGGCCGTCAAATCATTCCCACGATCTAGTGTCGCCAAGCCGTGGAATCCGATCATAGCAGCCCGTCCACCGTTCCAGGAGGTCTCGAAGGCGATGCAGCACCAAAGCACCCCGGAGAGGCCGCTGACCTGCTTCCTTTTTTTTCGGTCCCCACGTAGGCTGAGCCCCAGGTTTGGAACTGAGAAACGGCTTGCAAGTGCCGGATATGAACCAGCCAAACTCAAGCCACAACGAACAGAGAACACCCAACTGACATTGACAAATGCCAGGCTACATTCTCTAATCAAAACTTCCTCGAAAATTACACTTACGGTCTCGCTCGTGAAAGTCACGGATCAAATAACAAAAGCCATAAGCGACACAGACCCACTAAACATGAACAAAATCAATAGCCTAACGTTTTCGTATTATTTCCAGAGAAAAGCCACATCCTCTGAGACACGCAGGTGCTACAGGCGATACAAAAACAAGAGGAAGTGATTTATAGAATAGGCTAAATGCATGTTATGAACACAAAACGCAAAAAAAGGTATGTAAAGTTACTTTGGTGTTAAAGTGTGTAGGCATGGCTGAGACGAGCAGCGTTTCTGCTATCTTGCCCAATATCGTGGTTTAAACAACACGCCTCACCTTTTGCGACATGGTAAATTTTGCTCATCAGAGTTTTGTCGGCGGCACACAATTGCCCCGGAACATCCCTGAGATAGCTCGAACACTCCTTCTAGCTGAAGGAAAAGACAGCAGTGCCTACTAGATAGGCGGGTGCTTAACCTTGATTGCCCTCAAAACAAGGTCCATAATTCGGAAGCCGAACGACGCGTGCTTAGAGCCGAATGTAAGGACAAGGTCCGGCCCTGTGGCCTCGTAAGGCACTGAAAGCAAGGAAAACAGAGTAGCCCGCACACAGGCATTCCGGTCTGTCAGGCTCACAGCACATAACCCTTCTGAATAAGGCAACACTAGCCCGGACTCCCGTTTTTCCTTGAGCCTCGCTAGGCGTGTTCCTAGTGACTAGAAAATTTCGTCGCCAGCGCATTCATCGCGACTATCGACTTATGGGTCAGCAGCGTTTAACCCTTCCCGAATCGCGCAGCTCTTGATCTCAGGCGAGGACTCTAAAGCTATCGGACGCGTCAAACCTGCAACCGTATGGTCACCAAAACAAAAGCCCTTCTTTCTCAAAATCATATCCGAGTCCTTATAACAGGGATAATGCTTGGGCAGGCTTTGTGACACGGCAGCATCCGTTGCTAGCAGTCCGAATGGCCCCTCAATCTCCAAGCGGCTATCAACCTGTGGACCAGCTCGTTGAACAATACCAACTTACCATGCGCGCTTCTTTGATATCGGCTGCGGCTTGGCTCTGTAGGCGTGGGTCATGTCTGCACCCTGAGGTGCTCAGGTATGCACGCCGAGCTCTACTACGTCCGCCAGGCTCGCCTGCCCATTCACCAAACCCTAGTGCACCACCTGCTGCTGGTTTACGCGACCTTCAGGCGTTCACTCAGCACTTTCAGTCAATGGCTCAATCTTTTACTAGTGTCAGTTATCCCGGACCTGCTTCTGCGCATCCCCTGTTGAAAGATTTACCACACGACACCAGCAATGCATGCGACGGTCACCTATCGCCGCCATAGGATGACGAAATAAAGGACGTGTTATACGCAATGAAAAAGGGTTCGGCCCCCGGGCCTGACGGACATCCTTCTGAGTTTTACGTACAGTTCTGGCCTATCGTAGGCCCATTTATGTCACGTGTCATTCGTTAATGCTTCCAAGATCTTACCCTCCCGAACTCTTTCTACAGAGGCCGTATTACACTATTTCCCACTAAAGACCCATTGTCCACACAACCCGAAAATTGGCGCCCTATTACCCTTCAGCATGTAGATTACAAACTCTTGGCCAACATCCTGGTGCGCCGAATCAGTCCGTCTCTTGCATCAGTAAAGGCTCCCCGCCAGTTTTGTTCCCTTCCAGGGCGAGAAATTCACACCCATAGATTGTTAACGCGCGACATCATCCACTACACCACTGGTCGATGTACCCATGGGCTGCTGCTTTCCTTAGATGAGGAAAAAGCTTTTGATTTCATTCAGCATGACTGCTTAGTAAATGTTTTACATGCATACGGTTTCCCGGACAATTTCAGTCACCTCATTCACGCTCCTTCCATTAGAACCCTTCTCAAGGGCCTTTGAACGTGACCCACGGATTCGACGCTTACCCCTACCTGGTAATACGCAAGTAGAGGTCACTGCATATACTGATGATATTACCCTTTATGTTCATAATGAACAGTCGCTGGAGGATGCCCTTTATACTTTTCATCATTTCTGCATGATCCCAGGTGCAAGGGTAACTTTTTTTTAGGGGTGTGCGAATATTCGAAAGTTTCGAATATTCGTCGAATATTACATTCAAAATATTCGTATTCGATTCGAAAATCGTGTATTCGAAAAGTCTCGAATAATCGATAACTTCGAATATTCGAAAAATTCTAATATGCGATTCGATTATCGTGCATAAAATAACTCGTCTTCCACATTTCTGCTGCGTTCGTATCGCCAAAAATGTTGCCGAGAGGAGCGATACACATCGTAAGTACACGGAGGCACGATATCTGCCTGCGACGAGCGCCCCAATACGTATGATTTATTGCTGGTGCATCTCCGACGTGCAGCGCTGTTGACGATCATGTAACCGTACATTTTCAATATTGTGCGGCCGTAACGTGCCGCACTACCACTCGTTCAATATGCGGGACCACTTCTGAAGAAAGACAGTGACCCACGTGACTGGTGGCGGACTGTAGGCACCTTTAGATACCCCAGTCTGGCGAAGCTTTGCCCCGTGTAACTCCCTATACCAGCCACTTCTGTTTCAAGCGAGCATGCCTTTTCAGTGGCAGGGGGGGTGGTCGCTGTTACAAGGGAGCGCCTGCTGCCTGATCATGTGGAGCAACTCATATTTCTTCATGGTAACATCTAGTCATTACTTTCATTGTGCTGTGATATTTGCTTGTGTTGGGATGTGCATTGTGCTAGCCTGGACCTTGTGTTCTCGAGATAGCAGTGTATGTTGTGTTGCCAGTCAGGTTGTTAATGTTTTTTTCTTCAAATAGCTACATGTTAAATAAAATATCGTTACTGTGGAGGCATTTTTCCTTTGATATTCGATATTCGATTAGATATTCGAAGGTGGATATTCGTATTCGATTCGTATTCGAAAAATTGGATATTCGCACACCCCTACTTTTTTTAAAGCGAAGATTTCTTTATTGGCAATCGCAGCGGTCATCTCAGTATCACATCGCCTTCAGAATCGTCTCCTACCTCTACGATCATCGGCGTCACTTTCAATGCATTCGGTCTACATGACAACACCTGGTCATTCGTTCTACAAACTCTCGAAAATGATGTCACAGTTGCCAAACATTGTGATTTCTGCTCCTGCAAAGCTGGTACTTATCGCAACCGATTTATCTAGGAAAATTTTGGTACATTTGCCACATTGTAAAACCCCCGCTTCGGGACACAAGGAAAGTACAGAGCTGCATCAATTCGTTTTTTTCTGGTCTGGCGGCACAGAAATATTATCTCGTCCAACATTAGCTCAACCGCGAGACCATGGCGGGTTTGCATTCCGCGATGTTTCTTCCACCGCTTCTATCTTGTGCCTGCGCACATTATTGAGAATCTAGGTCGTTACCGTACTCCCGCGCAGACCCTGGTTCGTTACCACCTTTGGCCATTACTACGGGTCTTGATGCCGGTTAACCTTATAAACCGCAATCCCCAGTCAGCTCTGCTACCATTTTTGCATCGAGCCCTTCTGGCATTTCCCCGACGTCTAGAGGCTACGTGCCCAGAGATAGAGGGCATAGAAGCTAATGTGGTGGACACAATGGCCGCCTTTCTGCTGCCCGTGCTTCCCTAGCATCGTCAATCTATAATGAACCGCCCATGAAACGAATAACTGCAGCGGCGTCGGCAGCCATCTCCGTGATTTTGTTTGGCGGTTGGGCTGGGGCTTACTCTCCGCTCGAGATCGGTTGCAGGGTTGGTAAGTGGTGCGCGTCTCCACGCGCCCCAACTGCACTACGACTGGAACTGACCGTCATGCGACGCGCCTTATGGCGCGCTGTTCATTCAGGTTTCCGCGGACGTTGTGTTCAGGTTTCCGCTGACATAGTGGACGGTCATTTTCCGCGCGGCAGCTCCTCCGCGCATTTAGTAGTTCAGCTTTTGGCGAAAACAGATGAGAGGCTTTGGCGGGAAATTATAGCAGGCATGCTTTGTGGCCGATATTGGGCAGAATGAGACACGAGATCCTCGCTTTCCTCTCTGAGGAGCTCTCCTTCCTAGGCGAGCGCGAGTTTCTGTGGCATCGGTCGTGCCGCTTTGTCGACGTCGAACACGAAAGGTTACAACTTACTTTTCGACCGACGTGGTGCTAGACGGCGCCCGTTGAGTCGTTGTTGATGCTCTTGTCTGCCTACCCTCACGATTCGTGTTTATCACTTTCGTCAGTAACCCATTGTGTTTCATTGCATCTATTGTATCTTTGTATCCATTGTTTCATGATATCCCACTGAGTTCTTTTGTACTCAATGTCACATCTTAGCCATGCATATTATATTAATGATGCGTTCAGTACAAGACAGCGATGTTTGACGTGGTACAGAGGTGTGCCGATGCTTATGTACCCCTAAATACCGAAATGTTGTGAAGTTTTTGTCTTTTTACATTGTGTAAAAGAGCTTTTTCAAAACAGTTATAATAACCTATCGTTGTATCTGGGCTGGCAAAACAGAAATAAAGAGCATAGCCACACGTTTTTATTTCTTTCATGTAGGCCTACTTACTCGGCAACAAGTGCTCCCGGTCGAACGAGGCAGGTCATGGCAAAGAACACTGAACGCTATATTATAGGCTTCATAAAAGAACATAGAAGTATAAAAGCAGGCTTTAAAAAGTTTGAAATGGGCACGGAAATAAATTGTTAAAAAGTACTTTAGAGCAAAACTTGAGCCTTGATATAAGTTGTTGCGCTCTCAAGACGCACTTCTAACCAAAATAAATTAAAGGCATTCTTTTAATGTACAATGACTAAATAATGATGTCCCGCCATTTTTGTTGATCAGACGAACAAATACTTCAGCGAAACTCGCAACGTTTGCAGTAGTGATTTCTTCGGGGCGTTTGATGTGATGTAGGAGATGGCACGTCTTTCGCTCCAGCAGTAGTGTCCCGTGTTCACTGCATGTGCTAGTGCAGCACACCGCACTTTCAATCGTCCACTATTTACAGTGTCCTACGGTAGAGTACCCATATTTCTCTGAATCGTTTGTAAGTCAAGCCCCTCTTTGATAATTGTGTATAGGTACAGCTGCATGCATTTCTCCTCCGGTGAGGTTCTCAAACTGATTGACTTCTCCTGCTAAATAGTAGTGCTAAAATCCAGAATTCCATTGCTGGCATGTCGGCATTCACATTCTCAACTTGACGAAGATGCCATACTTGCTCCTCAGTGCGATGCTCGGGGCAACCAAATACGTCTTTTGGCAGGGTTCTCAAAGCATTCATCGCATTCGGCCCTAGAACAGATGACGGACTAATGGCTCTCAGCTTCCGCACCGAAGACGTAGCATTCGGAAGATGTTTCTGAAGATCAGATGCACAAGCCTTAAGAAAAGCAAAACAACGTCGCTTGAGGTAGTGTAGCTCTTTCGTTATGAGTCGTATATTGCTGACGTGGTCACTGAAGCTTCCACCAAAATCCACGTCGTGTAGACCTAGGAATGCTGATCAAAAACACATGGTGCGGCCTACCGCGTGGAGCGGATACTGCGTCGGGCGCCTAGTGCTCCTGGCTGCCGCCGCGGCGCCACCAGTGGGGGAGCCTCTGGGGAGACCGAAAGCGAGAGCGCCGGAATTATTGCGGCGGATCGTGGCTTGATAGCGCAGCTGCTAAGCGCTTGTTAGTTTTTAAATGGTTACAATAAACTTGCTATAGCGTAAACTATATTGGTAATCGTCCTACCGAATGTGCGCCGGCGATGCTTCAACCTAGATATAGCAAGTGTTAGTTTTATCTGAAGTGGTTGCTCGTGCGAGTTGCGATTTTTCGCGTCATGTTTTCTCTCTTTTGTTGCCGTTGCGCTGTTCACCCTCGATAATGTATGTTTGTGCTACAGTTGTTTTATCAACATGAGAGTCGCTTATTCACAGGTGCGGTTGTATTTCCGAAATGACTGTTGCTCACACCTTAGAAACAATATCATTGTGAACATTAGGGGAGTCATAATTGCTTTATTGCACGTGTGTAAAAAAAAAGATAACTGTGTTATTGGAATCACAGGCGCAGCGCTTTCCTGGCCAGAGGTTTTTGCGTCAAGCGTACGAGACGCTTAACAGACATATTAACATTTCCTGCTCAGTTGGCAAGAAGCGTTCGTAAGAGCTCTCTGATGAAAACTTTGCAGACTTCTATGGCGTGGTCATCCGCCCCGCAAGTCCACTTTCAGCACTTCCATGGTCATAGAGAACAGCTGGTCACCTTTCGGACATATCGTAAAAAAATATCCAACAGGAATACTATATGTTGTTGACAAGTCTCTTATACAAAACATAGTAATCGGTTAGTCACTTGGGGTACCGGCTCTTCTTCAGCACGGTCAACGAAACCAAAAAGTTTGTCGACTTGTCGGTCGTATATGACTGTCTGTTGTATGGCCATCTCGTCAATGATCAGGGAGCAGAACGCTTCTTGCTCTACATTGAGACCCTTGAATTCGATGCACAGGCGCTCCTTTATGAACGAAGTGACGCCGATGTCACCTGTTAAATGGCCTACATATTTCTGAAGCGTTGAGCGACAGGAGAGGTGAAAGATATTTCTGGACCTTGCATGCTCATAACTTTTGAAGCATGCCTTCCAAATTACACAATCCCTTAGAATGACGTCACTGTAGCGGGGCTTCTTCGTCGAGAAACTGCGGACGTGGTTTCTAGCGAACTCGGCAGTCTTGTCACCTTGCGCAGCACCATTGAGCACCTTCATAAAACAGACAATGTCCATGTTATTTTCATAAAACTGCGCGCGCTCCTCAGCCTCATCCACTTTTTCTTGAAGGGCCTGCAGTGCTCCTTTCATACGAGCGATCTTCGCTTGCAAGCAGTGCGTTTTTTTAGCTTCTTCTGCCAGTCTAACAAGGTCGAATGTAGTTTGGCATCTCCTTTATTTCGTGCGTCGGCAAGCTCATGGAACACATCGTTCTTGCTCGTTTGCAAACGCACATTGATGCCCACAGCCTCGATCTCCATACTATGCTCGGTTTCCGCCCTGGCCTCTCAACGCAAGACGTTCTCTTGCAGCTTCACCATGACCTCCTCAGCTCATCCGCTTTCTCAGGCACGAAGGCTCTCCTCAGCCTCGATCTTCATATGGCGCTTGACCAGGTATCTTACGCGGCTATCCTCACTAAACTTGGATCCCTCAACGCCGGCGCTCCACTCTTCAACTACATTCGCTCCATCCTTACCGGTCGCACTGCCGAACTCATCGTGGGAAACCTTCCATCTCCCACGTACGCTCTCGGCTGTCGTGGTACACCCCAAGGCACAGTCTTGTCGCCTTTTCTTTTTAACCTCGCCCTCCGCTCGCTTCCCGGAAAGCTCGACCGCATCCCTGGCCTAAAGAACACCATGTATGCAGACAGCATGACTTTTTGGTTCACGTCAGGTTCCGGCAGGCACACTTTGCAACGCGCCGCAGACATTGTCATAGACCATGTGCACGCGGTTGGTCTCACCTGCCCAGCGGCCAAATCAGCCCTCCTTCTCATACGCCCCCTCCCCCCAACCGGCGCTGCCTGAAGACACCCCATCCCACCATAATGGTTCGCGCTAACACCACCCCCGTTCCCGTCGTGTCGCATCTCCGCGTGCTGGGGTTGATCTTGCAATCCAACCGTCGCCACATTCACACCATCGACCAGCTCCAGCTTCCGGTTCAGCAGACTGAGCGCATGCTAGCTCGTGTTCTAGCGCGGCGCGAGGATATGCGTGAACGCGACCTGCTCCGCCTAATTGACGCCTTCGTCATTTTCCGCCTCACCTATGGCCTGCCTCACACTCACCTTCTCAAATCCGAACGCGACAAGATCGACGTGCTCATCCGTCGTGCATACAAGGCTGCCTTCGGTCTTTCCCCTACCGCGTCAACGGAACGCATCCTCCGTCTGGGGGTACACAATACCATCGAGGAGTTGGTTGAAGCTCACCGTACCGCTCAAGTGCAACGCCTTTGTCGTTTCCCGACTGGTCGCTGGATCCCCTTTTCCATCTGCCACGATATCTCCTCTCATCCGCCGGACCTGGTCTCATTACCACACGCCCTTCGAGCGGTCTTCTACATCAAGCTGCTACCCGAGAGCATGCCCCCGGACCACCATGACGTCCACCCGTAATGCCGCGTGGCGATGCTTCGTAACAAGTACCCCGACCACCCAGCCGTCGTTTGCGTGGACGCGGCTCATTAAACCTCGCCCGGCGACACCTTTGCCGTGGTGTGCCTCTCGCCCTCCTCGGCGGAGCCCACGAAGTTGACAGTCATAGCCAGCACCGTGCGCACAACCTACGCCATCGATGTGGAGGAAGCGGCCATTGCCTTGGCTGCCAATTCTACCGAAGCTGGTGTAGTACTCAGCGATTCTAAGCCCGCCATCTCGAACTTCGCCCGAGGCCTTGTCTCGCCTGTAACCCTGCGGCTCCTTCGCGCGGTCTTGCTGTGGGACGCACCGCGCCACATTGATCTAGGTCTGGGTCCACGCCCACTCGCGTCACCCCGGCAACGAGTTGGCTCACCAACACGTTCGAGGATTCGTCAACCGAGCGGTGGGCTCCTCGGAGTCGGAAGCCCTAGTGCCGGAGCCCCTGGTCACCTACCATGATATCGCTCAGCACTATCGACCTTGAACGGTACGCCTAGCCACCCTCTTAAGACAGTCTTCCCAAAAGGTCCCAGATCGCGTGGCGCCGACTGCAGACCCGCACCTTTCCGTGCCCTCTTGTGTACTCTTACATCCACACGGGCGTCATCGATTCACGCTGCTGCCTATGTGGAGGCGTTGCCTCGCTCAACCACGTCCTCTGGGCTTGCCCGGAGGATCTCCCGCCCACCGACCTCGTCTCACCACCCCACACCGGGGAACAATAGGAGGCCCTTCTCTTCAGCACAGACCGAGACGTCCAGACACGGATTCTGTCACGAACTGAAGACGTCATTGAGAAGCACGGCCTGGCAGCATACGTAGCCTAACCCCCCCCCCCCCATTACCCGCACACTCGTTGATGAATAAAGTTGTCACTCACTCACTCACTCACTCACTCACTCACTCACTCACTCACTCACTCACTCACTCACTTCTTGTATTGTTGAAATGGTATGCTCTTCTGTTGCTTAAATTCCATCGCAATCACACATAGCCTGTTCAATAGATGTCCTTGCACGAAGCAGCCTTTCAAAATTAGTTCAACTTACATTTCAGGGCACTAAGAGCACCACGCGTAAGGCGGCTGCCACGTGGATTTTTTTTTAATTCGCGCGCTTTAGGGAAATGCAAGCAAAAAAATTCGGCAGATCCCACGTACCGTGGGAGTCGATGTTATGCGAAGCATGCGGCGGGTAGGTGACTGTAGCGTAACTTTTTTTTACTGAGCGAGACGTTACAAAATGACACTAAAGATTTGTATATATTTTATACGCACACATATATATGTTGAAGAGCCGCATATGTGTAATATAACCAGTTGTTTACGGTTGGGTAACGCTGCCGATGGCAACGTGGGTATTACCAACACCAGAAGCGGTAAGCTGATATGTAGTGCTTATACGTGTGCCGAGAACGCACACACGTTTCGCGAACCCATGTGCATGTGTGTAAGACGTTCTTGACAGTTAGTTCTTGAACAAGGGCATCATCACCGTGATCAGTGAGCACCAGCAGCTTGTCATGACTTGTTATAGGATCCGGTCGTGATTGTGGTGATGAGGGGTCCATGTGTAGTGAAGTTGTGGCATAGTAGAGGTTTAGGAATTCGTGGATGCCTCGGTCATTTCGTCGACAAATTGTCTGTCGACACAGCCGGCGACATGTAGGAACCTGAAGCCACCCTTCGCGTTGGTGAGGTATAGGCAGTCGAGGCTGGTAGGCCTGGATAGTGCTACGTAGACCAACATCAGTGGATGGTGTTTGTCGTATTCGTAGACTACCTGGGCGTATGTGGCATACGTAGCCTAGTCTACAAAGCGGCTATCAATTTACCTGGCATCATCCTCGGTCAGCATGAGGCCATCGCCCAGCCTCGTAAGAAATGGAGAGGACGCTGCGTCGTTATGGTGGACGAAGTGCACTTTACGGTGCGGTGATGTGGATATCATATGTAACTTTCGTTAACGTACTCCTCCGGGGTCGAGCAATGCTTCAATATAGCTTGCTGAATCATAGGAATACAAACGTAATGTTTATTAGACTGCTATAAAAGCGGAGCCAACACTGGAACCAGAGACGTTAATCTGATATGACGCCGGTATCGTAGAGTACACATCGTAGGAGTATCATGTAGTGTTCATTGCTTTCTTGTAAAATTAGATAGCCAGCACCACAGCTACAATTGACGTTGCACCGATATTACGCCTACGTAGACTGTTTTTCCAAACCAATTTATAGACCTGGCGTGGCTCAGTGGTAGAATACCTGATTGCCACGCAGAATGCTTGGGTTCGATTCCTGCTGGGATCGTAATTTTCATTCATTCCATTCATTGAGTCAACGCTGCCGATGCTGGTTTTCCTTAACGCTCTAGCATTTAAGTTACCAATGTCTGTTCTCGCCGTTCCTGGGTAGATATAAACTGTGAGAGAGAGAGATGCTCTTTATTAGAAATACAGAGATTTTTGCCGGCGTCAGCATACCGCTGGGATGCTATTCTGTGTAGGGATGGGGAATGGGTTGACAGATTAAAGAAGAGAGGGGAGGAAATAATAATAGAAAGAAAGAATATAAAAAAATGAAATGAGCAAGTGAACCTGATAGAAATATTTACAAGGAGGGTGTCAGGTAAGATAAGGCTTTGCTATGTGAAATAGCCAACCATTAAAGCTTTTCGACTAGGCCGATTTTTGATAGGTAATTAAACAGTGCCTGTAAAACCCGTCGCTGCTTTGAAGGGCTGGTCACTGGGCCTAATAAGTTGTGTAATGTTAACTGATCGTGACAGATCATGGCCATTTGTCGCTCAAGCAACTGTCTCATCGCGGTACGCGGAACATTCCAGTAATATGTGCTCCACAGACTCTATGGTGCCACAGTTATCACAGCAGGGACTAGTGGTGTGCCCTATGCGGTACAAATAACAGTTCGTGTACGCCACATTCAGTCGACGACCATACTAACTGTCAATCACCTGTGGCGCATACCCGTACACAGCGGCCCGTGGTAAACGGGTATGCGCCACACGTGTCTAGTGGAAAGTGTTAGACGACGTACGCCACAGGATTTTAACGTTATTCATGTCATGACCCGGCAATCATGTTCGTCAAATCCTCTTACCCTCCCATGCAAATTTTGGTCTACACCAAGTTAAGGAGGCGATCATGAGAGCACCCAGACGTAGGCGGCTAGATAGATAGATAGATAGATAGATAGATAGATAGATAGATAGATAGATAGATAGATAGATAGATAGATAGATAGATAGATAGATACGTAGATAGAAACGCTCAAAGTGCCAGAGGTTCGCTAAGAAATGCTTCGCATTTAAAACAACTGTTTATTTTGTCTACGTTTCGACGGGAGCCCCGTCTTCTTCAGGACATAACAATATTTACAGCGTGTGTGTGTCCTCTTATAGCATGTTGAGGATGGAGGGGAAAGGACAGAAAGGAAGGGAAATAGGAACGCAACAAGTAACGGAGAAAAAGGGGGGGGACCACGACAACGACAACAACAACAATAACAACAATAAAAAAAGAAAAGAAAAGTCAGGAAGGTCAGTAAGAAGGGTTTTGCTTGACGCGGACATTGTGTTAGTTTAGGAAGCGACAACAATAGAGCCTCTGCGCACCCACCTTCCCCCAAACGGACAATGTAATGACCCCACGCATCTAGTATGGCACCTTCCGATGTGAGGCCACGGGTGGCGTTTTTGACGTCCTTCTTCGTCGTTTACCGCGTTAAAGTAATTTGTTAGGTGGAGAGTGAGGGCTTTCAGCGTCTGTTTTTCCGTGTCGGTCTGGGTGTAAGACCTGAAGTGGCCGGTAGTGTTGCCGCGTCGTCAATATTTATTAAGCGCATCGGCTATTTTGGAAGAGGAAAAGATGTAGAAAAAGGTAAGGGTTGTAAAGGAAAAAGACGGACTAAAAGCTTGTTCGTGTAATGACAGTTTAAGTGCAGTGCTGTAGGACGTACACTGCACTATACGACCTCCGGGACCACTTATCTGTGCATGCCGGCTGTGATTGAAGTGGCAGATGAATCATGGTTAGTGAGATGCTTAAGCTCGAGGCTGCACCAAGAAGCGCTATCATTCAAAACATTATTATGCTCGCACTAGGCGCAAGGGGCCGGGGACTGATTAGAGAATGGCGTTTGCGCTTTTTAATGAACGTAAAATTCGGAGAGGATTCCCGGGTGTTCATTTATTCCACTTTTTATCGTGTTGAATTTGTATATAAAATATGATTCATGTTGCTCCCTTTCTCTGGTTGTTCGAAAATTGTTTTCCAAGAGTGTAACCTCGATACCCTCGAAACTGTGATCTTTCAGTGCGACATGTTTAGAAAGTGGAAGGCCAGGCAGGGAACGTACATGTGACCGATGGTTGTTGAACCTAATTCTAAAAGGCGTTTCTGTCTGGCTTACGTATTGCATGTTAGATACCCCACATTTCAAAAGTTATATGACATTGTTTGAGTCCCAGTCGAGTGCACCACTTATTTTGTGCTTCAAATTTGAGTGTGTGCTTTCCGCCACGGTTGTTGTCTGCATGTGTTTGCATACTTTGCATCTTCCTTTTCCGCAAGGGCGACACCCAATTTGGGTCTTTGTACCTATCTTTGAATTTATTAAATGATCCCTGATACTTCTTGGCCGCCTGTATACCACACCCGGAGGGGAAGTGATAATTTTGGATAGTCGCTTGCTCTGTTCTAATATGTTAAAGTGTATTTTAAAGATCTTAATTATGTTGGGTGGGTTGTTTGTGAAAGTTAATACAAGATTTTTCTTGCGCTGCTGATCGGTATCTTTTTGTTGGTGTAGTCCAGATTTTTGCTGGCGGTCCAGATTTGCCGCTTTTTTGATCGCGTCATCAATGATAGCTGGTGGGTATTCTTGATGGTGGAGTACCTCGCGCATACGTTCTGTGTTTTTTTTTGTGGAAATCTTGAGAGCGAGAGCAGATTCTTTTGAATCTGTGTGCTTTGGAATAGGGAATACTGGTCTCGCAGTGGCGCGGGTGGCAGCTTTTGAAGTGCAGGTACCGTTGCCTGTCCGTAGGTTTTCTGTATACACTATAGTGACCAATGCGCCATCCTCTATTCGAATGTGTACATCCAGGAAGCTTAGTTCAGTGTTAGAGTAGGAGTACGTAAAAGAGATGCTGGGGTGTGCTTGGATAAATGCATGTATGAATTTGAGGAGTTCGTTTTCTGAATCAGTCCAAATCATGAATATGTCGTCTAGGTACCGTTTATAGAATGAAGGTCTGATATCACAGCCTGAAATGAAATTGGACTCTATGTGGTGCATAAATATGTTAGCGTAGTTTGGGGCCATTATTGTACCCTTTGCCGTGCCGCTGATTTGAAGGTAGTACTGGTTGTTAAATTCGAAGCTCTTCAGTTCGAGGACAAGTCCGGTTAAAATTTCAATTACTTTTTTGCTTGGATATGCGTTAGGGTTGTCGTTGCCATATGATTCTACAAGTACCCTGCTACCATCGTCATGTGGTGTATTCGTGTAGAGTGAACTAACGTCCAACTTTACCAGGAATGCACCGTCTGGAAATATTACGTCCGATATTTTCCGAAGAAAATGGTTTGTGTCGCACAAGAAGACTCATGTGTGGGTGGTATGTTTTTGAATAAAGAGTCAATATAGCTAGATATGAGTTCAGTTAATGTTTCCGTTCCTGATATAATTGGTCGACCAGGGTTTCCCTCTTTGTGAATTTTGGGGAGCATGTAAAAACGACCTGGTGCCGAATGTGCCATAACAAGTACTTTTTGAAGCTGTGGATTGATCTCGTCCTCACGTCTAAGCTCCCTGCAGAGCTGTCACAATTATTTCTTTATGTTCGGTTGTAGGGTCCGAATCGAGATGTTTATAGAATTTTTTGTCATTTAGGCGCACAAACCAAGTATGAATAATATTTCAAAAAGGAAAGAGAAGCGCTTCTCGCGTTGAGCAACCGCGAAGATCTCGTCATTAAACCAGCAGACAAAGGTGGCGCGATTGTTATTCTTAATGCATCGGATTACATTGAGGAAGGCAAGCGGCAACTAAATGACAAAAAATTCTATAAACATCTCGATTCGGACCCTACAACCGAACATAAAGAAATAATTGTGACAGCTCTGCAGGAGCTTAGACGTGAGGACGAGATCAATCCCCAGCTTCAAAAAGCGCTTGTTACGGCACATTCGGCACCATGTCGTTTTTACATGCTCCCCAAAATTCACAAAGAGGGAAACCCTGGTCGACCAATTATATCAGGAACGGGAACATTACATGAACTCATATCTAGCTATATTGACTCTTTATTCAAAAACATACCACCCACACATGAGTCTTCTTGCGCGACACAAACCATTTTCTTCGCAAAATATCGGACGTAATATTTCCAGACGGCGCATTCCTGGTAACGTTGGACGTTAGTTCACTCTACGCGAATATACCACATGACGATGGTATCAGTGCACTTGTAGAATCATATGGCAACCACAACCCTGACGCATATCCAAGCAAAAAAGTAATTGAAATTTTAACCCGACTTGTCCTCGAACTGAAGAGCTTCGAATTTAACAACCAGTACTACCTTCAAATCAGCGGCACGGCAAAGGGTAGAAGAATGGCCCCAAACTACGCTAACATATTCATGCACCACGTAGAGTCCAATTTCCTTTCAGGCTGTGATATCAGACCTTCATTCTATAAACGGTACCTAGACGACATATTCATGATTTGGACTGATTCAGAAAACGAGCTCCTCAAATTCATACATGCATTTAACCAAGCACACCCCAGCATCTCTTTTACGTACTCCTACTCTAACACTGAAATAAGCTTCCTAGATGTACACATTCGAATAGAGGATGGCGCGTTGGTCACTATAATTAATACAGAAAACCTACGGACAGGCAACGGTACCTGCTCTTCAAAAGCTGCCACCCGCGTCACTGCAAGACCAGTATTCCCTATTCCTAAGCACACAGATTCAAAAGAATCTGCTCTCGCTCTGCGGATTTCCAAAAAAAAAAACACCGCACGTATGCGCGAGGTACTCCTCCGTGAAGAATACCCACCAGCTATCATTGATGACGCGATCAAAAAAGCGGCAAATCTGCACCGCCAGATTTTACTACCCCAACAAAAAGATACCGACCAGCAGCGCAAGAAAAATCTTGTATTAACTTTCACAAATAACCCACCTAACATTATTAAGATCTTGAAAACACTTTAACATATTGGAACAGAGCAAGCGACTATCTAAAATTTTCACTTCCCCTCCGGGTGTGGTATACAGGCGGCCATGAAGTATCAGGGATCAATTTATAAATTCAAAGATAGGTACAAAGCCCCAAATCGGGTATCGCTCTTGCGGAAAAGGAAGATGCAAAGTATGCAAACACATGCAGACAACAACCGTGGCGGAAAGCACGCACTCAAATTTTAAGCACAAAATAAGTGGTGCACTCGACTGTGACTCAAACAATGTCATATACCTTTTGGAATGTGGAGTATGTAACATTCAATACGTAGGCCAGACAAACACGCCTTTTAGAATTAGGTTCAACAACCATCGGTCACATGTACATACGTTCCGTGCCTGGCCTTCCACTTTCTAAACATATCGCATTGAAAGATCACAGTTTCGAAGGTATCAAGGTTACACTCTTGGAAAACAATTTTCTGACAACCAGAGAAATGGAGCAACGAGAATCATATTTTATATACAAATTCAACACGATAAAAAGTGGAATAAATGAACACCCGGGAATCCTCTCCGAATTACGATCATTAAAAAGCGCAAACGCCATTCTCTAATCAGTCCCCGGCCCCTTGCCGCCTAGTGCGAGCATAATAATGTTTTGAATGATAGCGCTCCTCGGTGCAGCCTTGAGCTTATGCATCTCACTAACCAGGATTCATCTGCCACTTCAATCACAGCCGGCATGCACAGATAAGTTGTCCAGGACGTCGTACAGTGTAGTGTATGTCGTACAGCACTGCACTTAAACTGCCATACACGAACAAGCTTTTAGTCCGTCTTTTTCCTTTACAACCCTTACCTTTTTCTACATCTTTTCCTCTTCCAAAAAGAGCCGATGCGCTTAATAAATATTGACGACGCGGCAACACTACCGGCCACTTCGAGTCTTACACCCAGGCCAACACGGAAAAGCATACGCTGAAAGCCCTCAGTCTCCACCCCACCAATTACTTTAACGCGCTAAACGACGAAGAAGGACGTCAAAAACGCCACCCGTGGCCTCACACCGGAAGGTGCCATACTAGATGCGTGGGGTCATTACATTGTCCGTTTGGGGGAAGGTGGGTGCGCAGAGGCTCTATTGTTGTCGCTTCCTAAACTAACACAATGTCCGCGTCAAGCAAAACCCTTCTTACTGACCTTCCTGACTTTTCTTTTCTTTTTTTATTGTTGTTATTGTTGTTGTCGTTGTCGTGGTCCCCGCCCCTCCCTTTTTCTCCGTTACTTGTTGCGTTCCTATTTCCCTTCCTTTCTGTCCTTTCCCCTCCACTCTCAACATGCTATAAGAGGACACACACACGCTGTAAATATTGTTATGTCCTGAAGAAGATGGGGCTCCCGTCGAACCGTAGATAAAATAAACAGTTGTTTTTATGAAGGCGCATATACTTTTATACTGATAACCTTACGGCAACCGAAGTTACTCTTCCGTATATATATATATATATATATATATATATATATATATATATATATTATATATATATATATATATATATATATATGGGTCATTCCATGCCAAGGGTCCTAGACGTGGCGCTGGCGCATCGCCGATTTCGCTGATAAAAATTCAACTTATTTCCTATACCGCATGGAGTATTGTGTGAAAACATTCTGCATCGAAAAAACTTTTCATGACTGTGGCGCCCCCTCAAAGATCGCTTGCTTTTGTTAAACAGTGCCTAATAGAAAAATAGATATAAAGCTGATTTTGTGCGTTGAGCTTCGAAACAGCGCTTGCGCTGCTACAGAGGTTCTATCTAGTTGTGGTATTTAACCATTCCGAAATGTTTGTATTTAACTGCGAGCTACGTATTTAAAAAAACGAAAATCTTCCAAGTTTGCGAGTTTTCCTTATGCTAACTGAAACTCTCCCGAAGCTATCTTAATATTTGTGTGGTTTTCAGGAAAGTGTATTTTCGCATAAAAATGTTCAGCAGTGAAATATACTTCAAATCTTCCCGAAAACAAAAAGTGAAATCAGAGAAGATAGGCAATTTGTCGTATATTGTTGTCGCAATTTGTCGCATACTGATGCTATCCAAGTAAAAACCTCATGATAGGAAATTTGATAGAAGACTTCATTGCTAAGTAATGAAGGAAGTTGAATCAAAACATTTTTTGCTTTACGGAAGAAAATAATTTTTGAACTTGGCCCTCCGAACGCACCCTGCATTTCTTTCTGTTGCCATTTCGGCGCAAAGCACGTGGTCGCCCTTGCAGCTGACACTTGTCACGGGCTGTGGCAAGATGCGAGATGTATGTAAGCGGCTCTTGAGCTCCCGAGAGTCTTGTAGCCTTGATGACAAGGCTACGAGTAATGAATTCACTTTGCAACGTGAGCTTGCTTGGCGGGCCCAATGGTAAGTACGGATGCCGGACACGGTGTCGCGCATTTCATGGCGTCGCACATTTTTCACTTTGTGGACATGCTCCATTTGCACTATCGTTGACGCATCTCCCAGTTTGGCCCAGATACGCTTTTCCGCACTTTAATTTCACAAAGCACCCCTTCTGCGCATTCGCCAAAGCGTGGCCTGTGCGTTGTGCCGCAGCCCTGCCTCATCTTTGCCTCCGTGATGGTCATTCTGCAGAGCTTACGCAGTCTGTGTGGTGCTCTGAATATGGCTCACGTGATACCGCTGGCCCACCTTTCTCAGGTTCTGAGAAAGCTTGGGCACATAGAGAGAGAGAGATAATAAAATAAGAAAATGGCAAGTAGGTGAACCAGAATAAGGTACCACAGCTACCTTCCGCCTGCCCAGTGCACTGGCTTCACACGTTTACGAGTGACTGCGCATTTTCTTGAGAAGGCTCTCTGACAAAGAAATGAGGAGCTGGGGATATCCAACGTTGAGCAGTCTTTCAGCGTGAAGCTCTAACGCTTCTTAAAACTCACCGTGTGTGTGTTTTTTTCTTTGCCGCTGTAATTTTGTCAGAATTATGCACCAAAAAGCCCAACTCTCCACTTTAAGGCAGATATGCACATGAACGCCGACGTACGATTGCCACTATCGAACACCCTTAGCCAAGAATTAGGGTCGATCCAGTTTTTTTTTCCATGAGGAGCTTTCGGTTATGAGAATTTCACTTAAGGCAGAAAGCTCACGTTGTGCAGGGCTTGAGAAAAGGGGGCGTGGCTTTCACGCCACTGGTTGTCGCAAACCTGGTCCTTTTCGCTGAATCGTAATGCGCGGAAATCTGTGGGGCACTGAATATTGTTAAGAAAGGCCACAGCTTTCTAAGCAAGCAAAACATGAAATTTCAATTTCATTTTATTAATTTTAGCCTACCCTGTGTCCTTAGCATGCTTAAAAAAGTCGGAAATCTGCACTGAAATAACACAATGAAAAACGCTTTACAACAAAAATTGGCTGACATTAATACGCTGTTGCCCTCCCAAGACGCACTTTTAACAAAGATGAATTTAAAGAAAACTTTTTCACGGACAATGACGTTATAGTGTTGTCCCATCATTTTAGTAGGCCAGACGTTAGCGATATACTTGCGTAAAACTTGCAAGGTTTGTGAGAGCGATTACAGTGGGTGCGTTTGTCGAGAGGTAGGGTACACCATGTATGCTTGGCTCCAAGAGCAGTGCACGACGTGCCTTATACTTTAAGTTAAAGTGCACATTAAGTTACCTCGCCGGCCGTTTACTGTCAACCATAGCAGAATACCCGTACTTCTCGAAATCATTTGAAAGGCTAGCGTGTGTACGAGCCTTGCTGTTGTCGATTTTAGTAGAGTTCATATAAATTGAAGTCGTCAACCATTTACAGTCTACCATAGCAGAGTACGCATACTTATCTGAATCGCTTGAAAGGATAACTTCGCCATGATAATTGTAAGTACAGCTCCACACGCCTTTCATATGATGGGATGCTTTAAATCATTGAATTACCGTGCTTCCATTACACTGTGATAGCTACACACACACGCATAAAGCTCTTCCACAGTAAGGTACAACGTACGGTACATCATTTAACTAGCTTCCTCAAACCACAAGATCTAACCCCATGTGACTAATTGCGCTGAATCATTCCTACAAAAAAAGCAGTCTCATAGTTGAGTACATATTTTCACAAGCTACAGCCTACAGTGAGGGCTGAGGTATATGAAAACCAGTCAATCAATGAATAAATCAATCATATTAATAGGACCGCCCAGCATTGCACTGGTCACGAAATTGGCCCACGATCGCCTTGGTTATTAGTGGCACGAGTACGAAGGGCACTCTTGTTTTGCCGCGAAAGCTGTGATGTTATCACAACGGCAGCCGACTTTCGCAGCTGCCGCCGGTGTCCTTAACCGCTATCACACCGAATGAACAAAATACCTAGGATCGAGTGGGATTTGAACCCATACCCTCAGCGTGGCAGTCGAGTATTACTACTTAGACAAGGCGGTGCTTCAAAGTCCTACGCAAAAAGACCCTATACGTCATGTTCGGATAGGAATCGCGTAAATAGTTTAATATAGCGTGGTAGAAGAATAAAACAACAACCAGGCGGACCGCAACGTGAATTGCTTAAATCTTTTTCACGAACCACACAATCTAACTACTCGTCAGTTATGATTGCGCTCAATCCCTCCAACGATAGAAAGTAGTCCCATAGTTGAGTACATATTTTCACAAGCTACATCCCATAATGAGGGCTGCAGTACATGAAAATCAGTCAGTCAGTCAGTCAGTCAGTCAGTCAGTCAGTCAGTCAGTCAATCAATCAGTCAATCAATCAATCAATCAATCAATCAATATCATTCAATCAATGATATAATTAGCGCCGCTCTGCATTGCACTGTACGGGTGGGTGGTTTAAAGCTTACCACCCGTTACAAATGGCTCAAGTAGCACAGCCATGATTCTTTGCCGTGAGCCTCAGCATCGGCAAGTGTACATAATGACTCACAGATGTGTAGCGGGTACCTCGCTTCTCCACGCTTATCCATTACGCACTCTGCCAGTAATGGCAGAGTGCGTGCTTCCCTACTTCGCAAAAATTATGGTGACTTAGGGCGTAGTGTGAACCTCGCAGCTGTAGTTGCCGTAGTCGCCAAAAGAAAGATTGAAACGGACTCTTAGAAAGGCCCCTCGTCTCGCTTTCTCTATGGTTGCGCTGCCTGTTACGCGCAGGCCTGGCGTTTTCTCTTCCAGGCATATCCGATTGAACATATCCGATCTATTATGCGGAAAATGTCGTTAAAAATAGAAATCAATGGTTCTGCTTCAAGTGAAAGAGTAATATTGGACACATGTGGCATGGTGTCATAACCCAGTATAACATAAGGGCCAACTAGCTATGAGGATGATCACTTAAAATATTGTTTAATTTCATTGAAAGATTTTAAGACTTGGGATCGCTGCCGCAACTGGCGGAGGATATCTCCACCATGCGCTTTTTGTTTTTTTGACGCGGCCTCTGAGATTCGGCTCGCCAGCCTGCAAAACATTAAGTCAACACACCATTAGGTCAACACACCATTAAGACAACAACCGGTGCAGGCATACGCCGACGTACGAGTGGCACTGCCTGAGACCTCAAGGCTTAGGGTCGCGTCCAGAATTTTTTTGCGTGAGGAGGTTCACTGAAAAAAAACATGGCTGATCCCTCTGTCATAGATATCGGTATAGCACGAAAGGGAAACGTGTCTTCACAGAGGCAGTTGAGCGTTTGCTGGGCATTGTTTCCGCACAAGGGCGAAGGAATGAATGCTATAGCAACAAATTGTAATGTCACGCGCAGAACGGCCAGCACATGAAGCTTTGAGCTCAAATAAACGACGCAGGACGAAGAAGTTTCTTTGCCCTAAAAGATTTATGTCTAAATGTGCAATACCAACTAGCCCACCTAGCAAGTCTGACACCACCCCGCTCACCAAGAGCACTGTGAGAGGAAAGTGTAAGATATAAAAGGCACGTTTATAAAGTCTCCAAAGGGTGTGAGGGTGGTGCAGTAGATTGCATGCCCGGCAACTGTTGTCACGGGCCGAGAGGTCGTAGGTTCGATTCTCGTGGATGGAACTTTCTTCCTTCCATTTTTCTTTGCCATCTGATCGTGTCTGAACGTCATTTCCGTGATGGAAGTACGTCACTGAAATCTTGGTGGTCCCCGGCATAAAACAGTTTCGGTTAAAAACTTGGAAAATATAGAAATATTTGAAAGGAGTTACAATACATGGAGAGGCAATAGCATAACGAAGGGGGACACCAGCTCCGCTGTGAAATCATGGCTGGATTTTTTAACTTGTTGATTTGCGGTGGGCCGCAACTCCTGCCGCACGGGTACGTCACCTTAGTGTCTGCTTGAATTTATGTTTTCATCTGGTTCGTTGCTGTATGTGCCATTCTCGTCATGATGGCATGTATTTTAACAGCAAAGCAATCTGAGTCATGTGCCGTCCTCGTACTACTAGTAATAGGCATCACGCAGGTCACGTGACCATAGCGAGAGTGAATAAAGAAATAAAAACGAGATGATGATGCTTGTAATGACGTTTATCGAAATTATGATGATGATGTTGCTAGAGCACATACACTCGCGTGCTTGCAACTTAGCTTAAATGTAAACATTTTGACAGAAATCTGTCTCGCTGGGTGGAAAATTTAGGAGGTTGAAATGGCTCCAGTCAATTTTATAGAGAGCCCGACGTTTCGGGACGGATTCGGTCCCTTCCTCAGTGGGTGACTAGGTTGGACATGGAGGCATCTCCCCGACTTGCTTCACCACGGCTCCGGATTCCCCTTTCCCTGACGTTTCGGAGGCCATGAACGCATACTGAGGGCATTGTTCCTAGGGACCGGTTCACATTTGCCGGTGTGTTTTTTGAATGTGTCACGACTCTAGCAAGAGCCTCCTGCCCAGATTCCGTTCTGTTTCCAGAGCAGAAGCGCCGTCGAAGTCGATCTTATGGTCGTGCTTCTCACAGTGATCTGCAAGAGCGCTGCATTGCATTTCCATCTTCCTGACGTCGTGCTTATGTTGGCGCATTCTTTCTGGGAAGCACTTGCTCTCGCCTATGTAGCTGGCTGGGCATTTCGAACACGGCGCCCTGTACACTACGCCTTGGTGCTGCTCCCTCGAGGGTCCATCCTTCGGCCGCGGTAGCAAGCGGGTGAGCGTTGACGATGGCTTGTGTATCACCGTGAGCGCCTCTTTTCCGAGAATCCTGGCGAGCTCTTTACTGATGCCCGGCACATATGGTATGAAAATGCGCTGGGCTGGCTTCTTAGATTCTATTGTGGCTGGTTGGGTGGCCGGGGAGGGGGGGGGGGGGGAGGGGGTCGCGTAGTGTGCATTTCGCCGATGCCCATCCTCGACAAGGTGGTTGTCCTCTCGGCACACGGCGTGACACCCGGCGGATGAAAGCTTCGGTATATCCGTTCTATAGCAGCTCGGCGACGACCCTCTCCTCTTCTCTCTCTTTCTCTCCCCCTCCGACGTGCAGATTGTTCTTGCACGTGAAAGGGGTGCCGAAACTACCGAAGCTTTGTGGGCAGTCGGATAACAGGATGTGTAGTGCAAATACCTGACGGTATTGCAGCCAGTTCGATATTCGTTAAAGCTTCGCTGTACGACGGTTGCAAGGGCGTCGAACTGGCTGCAATTTGCCTACATTGAATAAACCCCTCTAAATTGCCTACTGCATTTTGTTACAGCGCAGCGCTCTCCCGCCTAGTAGAGTTCATTGAACTACGAATCGGCCGCATATTTCCGAACACAGTCATGCTCCTGCTTTTAGAAAAAACGTAGCCAGTAATCGGTCAGCGATGGAGCAGGTGCATAAGTCTTACCCGTAATATAGTATTAAGTATTCCCGGTCTTTCGAAATCGACGGAAAGTCTCAATTTGCAGCTGCGTAGGTGATGCATGAGCCCACGGATTTACCTCATGAAAGTCCATGATTGGGACCTTCCCTGGAACGTTGCTTTCTCGTGGCGTCGACACGGCGTCTCTTTTCTTGTGCCCAGAGACAATCGCCTTTCGGAAAGTCCCAACGAAAGGCCATTACCGCGAATGTCGAAGCTTGTGCTTGGCACACTATTTCCTTAGTCAAAATTTCCCTGCTGTGTACAATGCTGCATGTAGCTACTCTGTTTTAATCTTGAAATGGCATTTGTTCCACCTTTAACCTGACATCCCAGCAAATATTTCACAAAAAGTGCTCTTCTGATGCATTTCGAGTGTTGTCATTGAAACATATAAAATGGAGCAGCTGTATTCACTTTCTGCAAGTGCAGGCGTTTAAGCCAGTAGGTAATAAAGCAGCATTCTGTACGTGGGGCCCGAGGACCCAAAACAAGGCCCTTCAAGAGAATTTATTTTGTTTGACAAGTTAGCTTCCTTACATGATCAGTGCTGCACGATAGATGGACAAGCACGCATTTTTCTCGTTGAGCCTTCATATCACTGCTGAGGCGTTTAAAAATCGGCTTTGGTTTATTCACACTAAGCATGTGCAAATGAAGTTGTATATTATGATTCATAACAGCCTCTTAAACGGCCCCTCAATTTTAGTTAGAAACTGCAAGTTGTTGTCTGCCGAATGAAGAGTATTATGCCGCAAAAAGTTGCCAATCGGTTCATTACGAGCTGAGAAAAACAATATTTTGTAGCGGCGCGAAACCATGATGCGAGGACGCGAGATGCAAACCTTTGCCAATCGCCCCGTGTAGCCTTCGTAAGCCAAATCCCTTCCACGTCTACTTCGGCAGCGGTGCCTGAGAATCACATGACGCTTACGCATCCACACGTCATGCGCATGCATGGTCACGTGCGCATGACGCGCCCGAGCCAGCCCGAGCACGGAGCGGCGTTGCACTCCACTACCTTTTTAGGGGCGAAGCTCCTTAAGGCGGCAACCGTTCGTCCCTCGTAGTCGTAGTCGTAGTAGTCGTAGTGCGTAACCAGTCTTACGCTTTGACCTCCAAGGTGGTGCTGGTGGGAGATTTTTCCTGTGCGTTGTTGAACAATAAAAAATTCGCAGCGTGCGCGTTAACTAAAAGCCGAATTCTTCTGTCTCTCATTCTCCATTAGCAGCCACTGGCATGTTCCAGTAGGAAACGTTAGTAGAAGTAGAAGTGTAAGTGTTAGCTAAAAGCCGACTTCTTCTTTCTCTCATTCCCATTAGCAGGCATTGTTTACCTACAATGTAGTGCCTGGTGAGATTTCTCCTGTGCGTGATTAAACAATAAACATTTTGTTCAAAACGCCGTTGATTGATGAAGCAAACCAACGAAAGACGCCAGATGTTTCCTAAAAGCAAAACGAAAGAACGCCAGATGTTTCTAAAGCAAAACGAAAAGACGCCAGCTGTTTAACGAAAGACGCCAGAAGTTTTCGAAAGCAATGGTTTTCTAAACAATGAAAATTCACAGCGTACATGTAAAATTAAAGTCAGCTGCAAGTCGTCATAACTCTCATCGAACCTTTAGTATAAACGCGCCCGATCTCACGTCGGTGATGATGTACTGGGCAGAATTCACGGAAGATTCACGGTTTACCGATGAACCTCCGCAGCTTCGCCCACTCATCATCATTCACTCCGTGGATATGCTGTGATTTTTTTTTATATAGCAGCCGTGGCCGTTGTGTCGGCGTTATCTGTGGTAGAGTGTACTAGAATATTTTGAGTGGTGCAACCGCCTTCCGCGGAGGGGGCCGTTTTGTGAAGAAAATAGCGGCGGTGCTGCAGTCGACTACTCTTGAAAGTGTTCCCCGGCCTCGTAGGCGGCTGCTTGTCGTTTAGATTGCAGAAACGTCGAAATTGAACAAAATAACGTAGAAATGGGCGCTCCATCGCAGCTGAACTACATTAACGCGCCGTGCGAGCGCCTGGCGGACTCGAGAGATTTTCTTTCTTTCCTTCTTTCTTTCTTTCTTTCTTTTTTACGACGGGCGAAGTGATTGTAATTTGTCGGGCTGTGGTGAAGCGTGACAATTATGTAATTCTAGAAAGCGCCGTTCCTAACCTCCAGTTTCTTGAAATTTGCTCTAAGCATGTATTCAACTTGCACGTAACGTACGATACGCCACTTGGCTGCCACAGGTCTTTTAACGGTAAACAAACACCAAGGCCTTTACTAATACCAGCGGCACCCTTATGGTATCGCAAGCGCTCCTGCCATATTCCAGTCAGTCATGCACAGGATCCTCAAGGGCGTCACTCAAGTCTGGTAAATACATCGATGATGTCATCATAGGATGGTCATGTATTGATGGCTGTCGGTTGAAGCTGGAAGAAGTGTTGACCCGGTTACGCTATCGCAATTTGACGCTGCGCATGAAAAAATGCAAGCTCGTTTGCAGCAAAGTTCCCTATTTTGGCCACGGAATTTGAGCGGAGGGAATCAGGCCACTATGATCAAAAGTAAGGGCGATAAAGGATGCACGCAAGCACACAAATGTAACAGAGTTATTCTTTCCTTGGAATGGTAACATTCTACTCAAAGTTCCTGTACATTTTGGCAACCAGAGGTGCACTGCTGTATGAGCTTCTGAGGAAAGGAAAGTGTTGGAATTGGACGTAAAAATGTGCTCTTGCGTTTCTAGAAACGAAGAACTTGCTCACGACAGGCCCAGTACTCGGTTTTTACGATCCAAGAAAGCCCTTGGCTGTTAGCTGTGATGCGTCGCAGTATGGGCTCGGCTCAGTTCTTGTCCACAGACTTCCAAATGGCATAGAAAAACCCACTGCTTTCGAGTTCAGAACACTATCGCAAGCTGACCATGGCTATGCCCAGATCGAGCGAGAAGCGTTGGTGATAATTTTTGCCCTCAAGAAATTTCATCGCTATCTATATGGGCGGAAATTCATGTTGTTCACGGACCACCAACCGCTGGTAGGCATCTTAGGGCCAGCAAAGCAAGTTCCATCTTCTGTTGCCGCTCGCTATGCAACGATGCAGCTTTGACGTGCCACTATGTTATTAATTATTTATTACCCCTTCCTTTGGTCCGGTAACCTGGCTGCTGACACAAGAGCATTGACCAACACTCTTTACAAATGAGCACTATTTTCAGCATTTGCATGACTATACATAGGAAGAACAGCCGCAGTTAATCGGCTCAGCTGCACTGCATATATAAGTCACACTAGTGTGGATGCCACCTGTATCTTCTTTATGGTGTCCTACAAGCTCGAACTTCATCTTGACGCCATGTAGGCTGCTCAATTGACGGACACGTCGCAGCTTCACAAACATGTCACCTACGTTGTTCTTCATCAACCACGCCCCGCCACGGTGGTCTAGTGGTTATGGTGCTCGACTGCTGACCCGAAGACCACGGGATCGAATCCCCGCCGCGGCGGCTGCATTTTCGGTTGAGGCGAAAATTTTTGAGGCCCGTGTACTTAGATTTAGGGGCACGTTAAAGAACCCCAGCAGGCCGAAATTGCCGGACCCCTCCACTACGGCGTCCCTCGTAATCATATTGTGGTTTTGGGATGTTAAACCCCAGATATCGTTATTCATCGAGCACATATAATAAAGGTTCATTTACCCTTTGCAATTAATTTCTGCGCTGTCCAAGTTCCAATACCTAATTTAGCGTTACGTTTGTTCTTTCATGTTCAGACAGGATCGTAAAAACCTCCTCTGCTCTGATTTTACAGAAAAATAAGTGCTACAACGATCGAAATAAGTGCTACTATGGAATGCAGCACTGTTCCTGTTCCAGGAAAGTGAGGTGGCATGGTTCCAACAGGTAGGCATGATAATTCTACAGCGATAGCGTATATTTACAAATATTTGCAGGGTTTGCAAGGAAAGAACGGTTGCGCGAAAGCTATAGACCATTCTTTCCTTGCAAGTATGAACAAACTCGCCCGGCAGCAAGTTTTATTGCACCATATTTACAGGGTTCTTCCGACCAGAAGTAGCCGCGATGACTGCAAGGTACTTGAGCATCTTTCTACATTTCTTTGTTGTCGTCTTCGCTGAGTAAGCAGAGTAAACTACTCTGCTCCTTTGCAACACATCCGCTCAGGTTGAGTGCGTCCACACGGTAGTTGTTAAGGTAGAACAGAAGTAAAAGTCAGAAACGGCTTCAGACTCACAATATGCAGAATAACGAAAGATGCTCAATGGAATTCCATAGCCTCCCTATACAGCACAGACGCCGGTGCCCTCCTCAGCAGGTATTCCAAAGGGTCACAAACTGCAAATGAATGCCAATACTTCAGTACACAGGGCACTCGTTCGCTAAGTACAGGCTGCCTGCGCTTCCAAAATAAAAAGGCTTGACAAACATGATAAAATAGGGCCAATGCGTCCATTAGAAGCTGTCACGTTAGGCACATCGACCAATTCAGGGCGAATATAAAAAGCGTTGATGAAAGTAATCACCTGCTAAGGTATCCATCGTCCGAATCATTAAACTTTGAATGAAGTATACTTATGCCAAGAAACGTCGTTAAGGAGAAAACAGATATCAGTCCTGCTTTAGCGACATGTGCTGCCAGTTTAAAAAACGACTTTAAAACACTGCTTTCGTCGACAGCGGTGAAATGACAACCTTTCCTAAACCTGCGTGACAGCCTAATTTGAATGCTCAACCATATGCATAACATACGTACTCCTTAACGCGTGACACTTGGATAACTTTGAATAGCAGCTGTGAGTAGTCTCTTCCGCATTTGCAAAATAAACGAAGCGGAACCACTACCACTGTTGCGCTAAGGATCCCACAAAATGAAACCAGAAAAAAAGCAATTGCACAAGCCCCTGTAATCGTGAACTGTGCTAGTACACCGCAGCGAGAGCAAGTTTACCTATGATAAGCAATTCTTGCACATATTTCGGTGGCAACTTCACAAAGCACATCAGTGTAATGTGATCTTAGGTAAAAAATTACACACCATCTCCCCCTACGGGCAACCTTCGTTGGATGCTAAAGCATCGCCGGGGGTGCGCATCGAGTTTCCATTTCTCTTATGTGACTTATGAGACGGTGGTTGTTGAGGCGTTTGCATTCACCGCTTCCCGACGCTGACGTTTACGTTCGGCTAGCGCCGACGTTGACGTTGTTCATGGCGTTTCGCACACCGTTGCACAGAGAGAGAGTGACGGAAGCACAGCGAACGCGCGCTTTCACAGCCTCGAAGCTTGGACATTCGCTTGCCCTCGTTGCCGTTTACCGTTCAGGTTCGCGAGCGTCCACAGCACCGTTGCAGAGGGGAGACAAATCGTCCGTTCGATGGGCCCTCCTTTTCGCTATCGCTAAAGTAACACGTCAGTCACCATGGCGAAACCTGCGTCACGAACAATGCACACACAGACAATACCGCAATTATAAACCTCGATTAACAGACGCGTGCGGAATAAAAAAAAATATGAGACATGGAAACTATTAGCAGCAGACAAATCGGAGTCAGCTATTCTTTGAGCAGCCGGGGTGTGACTGTTGCCAGATTTGAAGCGGGGTTTCGCTTACTCTACCTGCTCAAGGCTTGCGGAAGCTACACTACAGATTTAAAGGCGTGTATTTTGCTGTAACGTTGATTGCTCACGAAGATTAACAAATACACATAATTATTGAGCAGGAACCGTCATTTCCTAACCACATTTAGGAATGTTCTCATTCTCAGGCGCCCTTCTCCACCCACGCGTTTCACTCAAGTCAAGGGAGCGTGGGAAAAGCGTTCCTTGGCGAAGGAAAGGAGGAGGAGAATTCAAAAAACGCAGCGGCCCCTTGAGTGAAGGAATGCGCTTCGCCTTGACTTGGCTAAGTCGAGGAGAAGCGTTGAGTGAAGGTGCGTTTTAGAATACGGGGGTAAGCTTCGATTTAGGTATGCTAAAATATAGGATGTGTCCGCATCTGCAACTGAACTGCAGTTTTCACCAACCATGCGCGTGTGGATGCGCCCGCTCGAATTCGGCGGAGCTGCTTATGCCGAACGTTGGTCCATTCGTCGCGAACAGGAAACTCCGCGCAGCGATGACGCCACCGCGCGTCCTAAATACAGGTGGCTAAGCTTCGCACCTGCTTCATGAGCCCCGACACGGCTCCTCGTGCTCCTTCCAGCTGCGCGAGGCTGCGGATGCGAAGTGACGTCACCATGGCACACATGCGCTTGGCTTCGCCCGCGCGTCTCGACACTACCCCACCGCTCTCACCCGCCAGTCATGACGAGACGATTAGCCGGACTTGCCGGGCCGCCTTTGACGAGGTCGGGGAAGAAGAGTTTACCTTGGCCTTGCTCAACGTGAGGTCATTTCAGAGCCAGGCCACGGACGTTAACCACGAAGAACTGCTGCGGAGGGCCACGTTGATATGCTTTATCGAGACGTGGAACAATCCCATACATATCGTAGATACAACATTTTGGCGCAACCTTGAAACACCAGGACCAGCTAAGTGCCGATCAGCGCCGCTGTGTCTTTAGCCTTGCGCCACTAAAGCAAGCTGTCCCCCTTTTCTTCTTGAATAACTAGACTGTGAATGTGTGCAGCATGATATAGTCGCTTACCAGCTGAGAATAAGTAAAAGCTCCCGTACTATTGCAATATCGCTATCTGAAGACGCCCTTCAGAATAATAAATAATAAGCATTTTCTTCATGGCGGAAAGACACAAATATAGTGTCGCGGCAGTTTCTATTGATCACACGTTAACGAAGTTCGTCGGAAGAACTCGTCAATTTTGCAACAGCGGTTGTTAGGGATATGGTAAATGTCAACGATACTTCGGAATGCGTAATTTGGCTCCACTAGGACCACTGAGGGACGGTAATCACAATTACAGCCGATTTGTCCGCATACTGTTTTTAGGGCCAGCGGAGTGCTCTCCTGTATACAGTATAATCCATGGATAACGGTACAATGAAAACCGGAATATTCGTTCCTTATAACTGACTGTCGTTATATCTGTACCGACAAAAAAATAAATAACATTCCCGCGCATTTTCTGGTGCATGTACGTCTACTTAGTTAACAACAATAAGAAAATTGGTTCGAAGAATGCAAGTCTTCGAAAGTATACTGAACACTCTATTATAGGCTTCATAAATAGCGATGGAATCATGTAATGGGCTCCTAAAGAACCTCTGAGCTCATTATTACAGCGTAGGTGTATGCATCTACACCCCCCTCCCCCACTGGTTTCGTCTCCATAGGAAAAAAAAAACGCTTGGGCAAAAACGCCTTGGCGCTCACACGCTCTGTTTCAAGGGTGCAAATTCTAAATTGATTGACGTTCTCGATGCCGCTCCTCGTAAGCGCTCAGCGTCAGCGACGAAGGTAGAAACGGCGTCGGGCAGTGGACGCTTCATTTCAAGGGTGTAAATTCTAAATTTATTGGAAGTTCTTGTCCATAGTCCGCTCTACAAGTTCAACAACATTCGCTTCCACCCACAGGCTTTCGAGAGTTTCCTGTACGAAGGGGAGGTAGACGAAGGCGAGGTCAAGTGTGTGATGGACGTCGACGACTTCGACGACCCAAAGCCATGCGCCATGGCTATGAACTCGTCGAGTCAGATGGTTGTGAACGATGAAACATGCATGGCTGGTCTGCAAAATCGGACGCACTTGGTCATCGCTTCCGGACTCGCCTGACTCGTCCTTCACGACGACGGCCCCATGTTCGCAAGGCGTCGTCTGGGGGTTCGCGAGACGGGAGCCCTCACGTCTACTTTGGCTGCGTACTGACTCGCCCTTCACGACGATGGCCCGATGTTAGCCAGGCAAGACAGTCCGTGGAGGTCAGCAACGTACATCTTGAGAGCCCAGCCACGTGACTGTAAGCGTCGTCTGGAGGTTCGCGAGATGGGAACCCTCACGTCTACTTTGGCTCCGAACTGACTCGCCCTTCACGATGACGGCCTCAGGATTGCAAGGCTTGGACGTGCACATAGAGAGGAACATCTCGACAGCCCTGCACTCCGCCCAGTGAAAGGTATTCACGCCCGTCACAAGGTTTTCTCATCGATGAGAACTTCGAGACGTGCGAGGCCAGGGCGACGAATTTCTGTCCCGACACCCGTGCTGTAGGCCCAGTCTTGGAAGCAGCAGGAACGTGAAGCGCAGGTGCAAACTACCATAACGAAGGCGGCCTCGACACTCAAGACACTATAGGTAATTAATATGCTGAATCCTGATCACGCAGCATTGGTCCTTGAAACCATCTGCTGTGCACCTGCCTGCCTGATGAAACTTCACTATAGCGGTCTATAGAAGACTCGCGAGGCGAGAATGCCGAGTTCCTTTGATTGCCCAGGAGGCTTTCAGAGCGAAAAGGGAAGTGAAAGCTGGACATCGCCAGCAGATGCATCGCAGGAAATGCTCTGCCAAATGCAGCAACGTTAGTGACCACCTGAACACCTAATTACTGAACTCGATTCAAGCCAGTTGGTGAAGTTTCGAAGGGCTGAGGGACAATACTCGTCTTTCGTTTCAGCGTGTTCATTTGGCGGTGGCGGGAATGTGTTGAAAATAGAAGAAAACGACCGCCGCATCTGGGACATAAGTATCATCATCAGGGGATTAGAGTGTTTCATTAAAGGGGAAGAAGACGGGGCAGTCCTGGCGGTCGGTCTAATTTCTTTAAGCCTAGTGCAAGGGAGCGTATCCTAGACGCTAGACGTGTTTTCACAACGCTGAATGAGCGTAATTGAGCTGTCGCGTTTCTATTCACACTGACTGTCACGATTGCCACGAGCCAATTTCTCGTGGAAGTTTATTGCTGAGATTGCTTAAATAAATAATTAATCAATACTATCGCCACGCCCAGGTCTTGTTTATTTTTGATGTATTCGGGTTTGACCAGCAATGACGGCCAGCAAGGCAACGCTCGGCGCTGACCGCGCGGCAGTGCTCGAGAAGCTTCGCGATTGTAGTATATCACTTTGTTAAGATTGCGCGCAAGCCACGAATAGCCTAGATTATTCTAGAGCTTGCGCGACCACCAGTGAGAAGACTGCAAAGTTCAATGCGTGATGCATAAAAGACGGCGAGCCACAGCCATGATCTGTTTTTCGACGGCCGACGCCGCTCTCACTGTACAGTGTGTATCGCTGTAGTTCGACTTTCCGTTTGCCGGCCACAAGTTCGGCCGAATAAAGAGTTTCTTCTTGGACACGCCGCCTGCTGTCTTCGTCCGCGTCACGACCCCATGACAACATTATTATCAATAATTAAGGAATTTTTAATTTGATACCGGGATCATATATTACAGGAAAAACAAGGGGCGATGGTTTCATGATCTTCGGATTCCTCCTACTGCACCACTTCTCATCTTCAACTTCTCAGCCTGTCTTTCAAGAAATGATACACTTGCCCTAATACCATAAAAATCAATATCTCAAAGTTTGTCTTGTAAAGATATCGAAGTACCAAACTGCACCAGAAATTGTGATTTATGTCTGCCTTTTTAGGAAATTTGCTCGAACAAGTTGAACCACGAAAGTTTTAGATGCGAAGTATCTAATGGCGCAGTTCAATCCGGTGGTGGTGGTGGTGGTGGTGGTGTGCGGCGTGACCACCCTTACTGCGCATGCGCATCCCCTCACCACTTACCCTCTCCCCTCCCCTCTCCACATCCCCTCTCCCCATTCCCCTCTCCCCTCACCCTTTCCACTCTTCCTCTGAAACGCGGGCTAGACATGCCGAAATTCTCTCCTGGGCAACGCCGCGATGAGCTCCAGCGCATGCGCGTCCCCTCCCACTATCTCTCCTTTCCTACGCTGCCCCCCTCTCGCACGCCTGCCGACTGCGTTCCACGCTCGCCCTGTGAGAATTAACGGCCAGGCTAGAGGGAAGACAAGACGCGCGTAGCGTTCCTCTTCGCGTTCCACGACGCGAGGTCGCTAGCATGCCCAAAGAATGCCAAAGGAACGCGATCGTGCAAGTGTTCCGGCTTCGCATCGCCTCATGGTCCCCTTTAGCGGGAAATGGTGTAATTTTTTTTCTTCAGTATATCCAGTGTGCTCTATTGAATTGGCAGCCTGGCGTTGCATGCGTGTCTACGGATGTGTCTTCCACCTTTGTGCTCGTGCCTATGGGGTAGTATGAATCCTTTCAATATGTAAACGCGCTTACGTCTGCCCTCCTGCACGTGTCGTTGACGCTTAATAAATATATTTATTAACCAGCTGCAACAGACACTCATATTTTAAACGCGTGTGAGGTCCGCCTCTTGCTGTAATCCGTCGCTCGGTGCAAGGAAAAATGAATAAATGCTGACTTTTTCTGGCACCTAGTAAAACACTTTGCTAAGAGATGCAATACTTTCCTGGGAAGGTTATTCATGCATCACCGCCGTCGCGTTTTAGAAAAATACCAACCGCGTAGTTAGCGGGAAGCCGCATGATTGAGTTTAGAAACTGTGGCGGTAGAACAGGATAAGGATGAAGTATAGCGTTTCTAACTCCGTGGCTCCATTTGCAATGGTCGTATGTTCTCATGCTTTAGCGAACATAAGATAGCAGCTGTCCTATAGTAGAGTGCGTAGTACTGTAAAGCGTTCGCGCTTTGTTCTAAACGCAGGCTTAGTTACCGAGCACTGTAAGTGTAAGGGCAGTTGCATACAGACCTCGCATAGTACCGGATGTAGTGCTGTAAAAGTTTGACCTAGAGATGGACAAGGCGGCTCACTTGAGTGAGTGGCTCCGAGCGGCTCTGCTCACCTAAGTGAACCGGATCAGTTTAACGGCTCACCGGGTCACGGCTCACTTGATACTAGAAGGGACAGGAGGCAAGAGGGAGGACACTGACGTCTCCCTCTCTCCTCATCCTGGAATTTAGAATACTTTTTCTATACAGGCAGCTTGATAGAAACGGTGCCTGCGCTGATCGCTGCTGAATGCCTCCCACTCGCCCATGCACCCCTCTGCAAAACGTTCTGCAGACGCACTTAAGCGCCACGTGCTTCCGCGAACCTCGACAAGCCAATCTGTCACACAACCCCTCTCGCGTTTTGGGTTCTGAAACCCGGACACGTTCATGGCCGATTCTGCGGGGACCAGCAGATTGACGCGCCATCTGGAAGCAGTGATAGGAAACACAAGACAGCGCGACGCCCCTCTGCGTACTCTTCTCTCAAGCTGCTCAACGCCGCTCAATGCTCGCGTTGTTACCAGCATTTTATTTATTAGTTTATGTTACAGCGAAAGCTGTTATGAGATTATTTCAACGGCCGTTTTTGGCGCCGTAGTTGCCCGCCGCCGCCGCCGGTGTCCGTAACCGCTATCGCACGAAATAAGAAAAAGAAAGGAAATAAGAAAAAAAAATTCCAGGATGGAACGAGGTTCGAACCTGGCCCCTCTGCGTGGGAGCCCAGTGTTCTAACTCGGAGCCATGTCGGTGCTTCAAATTGCGTTGAAAAAGACCCTATACAGGCTTCATGTCGGGAAGCAAGCACATTAACATATATAATGTAGTGTGGTCGAAGAGTAAAATAACAACCAGGTGTCACACAAACGTGAATTTTGTAACCGGGAGTCACACAATGCGAATTGCGCAACGAGTGGGTTGTTGAATGCTTCCAACCCATTCTAAAGGCCTCTGCGATAATTCATCATCGTCATCAGCCACAGCATCAACAAAGTGGACATAATGCCTTACAGGTGTTTAGCGAGTACCACGGTTCTCCGCAGAATGACAGATAATTGCGTAATGGCTGCTTCTCTATTTCACAAAAAATATGATGAATTATAGCGTAGTGGGTTCCTCGCAGTGTACTTCTATTGGTTGCCAAGGAGGCCCATAAGGCTCTCATGACCCATTTCCTCAGGCTCTCAATAAAGTTAACTCCTTCTCTCTCTCTCGCTCTCCGTTTATCTGCTTAACGTATGTTATAAACCGTGGTCGGACAGTTAAATAACGGCCTGGCGTCACAGAATATTCTACGTAACTAGTGGGTCGTTTAAAGCTTCCTACCCATTACAACTGGCTCAGCCATAATTCTTCATTCCCATCAACCGTCGCATCAACAAAGTGCACATAATGCCTTACAGATGGTACCTCGCTTCTCCGCAGAATATTGAATAATGTCGTGGTGGGTGCTTCCAAACTTCCCAAATATTATGATTTGTGGCGTAGTGGGTGCGTTGCTAATGTAGCTGTACTAGTAGCCACAAAAGAGTTTATAACGGGCTCTAGAAATGCCGCTCTTCTAGCTTTCGCTGTGACTGTGCTGGGCTTTCCGCGCAGGCCTGGCGTTTTTTTGGTCAACAGATGACCGGCCGCGATGGTCGCATATCAGTGGAGGCGAAATGATAGAGCCTCGTTTACTGTGGGATGTCAGTGCGCGTTTAAAGAACACCAGATGGTCAAACCGAACCCCTTGACTAGGGCGTCCCTTATAGTCATGCCGTGGTTTTGGAACGTAAAGCCCCAGGTAGTAATATTAGTGCGTCATTAGAAAACTATGATTCTCTCCACACTGTTACCCGGCCATTTAGGATTGCTTCGTCAACTGTGGTCGATCAAAATAAGAACAAAGGTTACTGCATATTTTCTTTCGAATTTATACCCTTGTTCACATACACACGCTAATTATAAATGAGCGGGCTGCAACGCCATACGGAATGAACTCCAAGTACAATAAAAAAACGCAATACAAAATGAAATGAAATGCAACACAAAACGCCAAGTACAATACAATGAAATACAATACAAAATGTAGTGAAATGCAAATCAAAATGCAAAGTACAATATAAAACACTTCAACAAAGTTCGCAAGATCCACAATACTTATGGGCAGTGAAAACACTACATTAAATGCATGTTATGAGTATTAAACAGGGTTTTGCCAACTTTATTAGAATTTAGACGGCTCCTCTTTTCGGTACAAATTTTGCCTGCTTTAGAAAATATTCGTTCACGAGGAGCGCAGGTCGCGGGTATGCATAACCTTTCTAAAGCGATCACATACAAGTTACGGTATATGAACTTCCTACTCTCCCACTACTCCAGTGGATCTTTACTGCGATTTAACTACGGCTCCTTGAGATGCTTATCTATCTCAACTACGGCCTGAGCTGTAGGGTCTGCGTTTTCCTTGCAATGGGCTCAAACTGGCGTCAAACTCATCCCATACTGAGGAGGTCTGAACAGGCGTCTCCTAGGACTCATTGCTTGGCCCAGGCTCCGTACTCTCGATAGCCGCTTTCACCCTAAAAATAAGCGTTTTCTCTGCCTTCGCGTCATCCCCAACTTCGCGTCATCCCCAAAGCCCTGCGATTAAAACCGTGGGTGCAAAATTATTGCCTGCGAAATTAACTCGTATTCTCGGTTACTTAATCACCGTGTCAGACCGGCTATGAGTTCGTTTGCAAGAATTTCAACGGTCTGAGGGGCGTGTCTTGTAGTTTCAAGATACTTTCCTCGCCATTATTCTGGACAGAACGGTCGTTTTAGTCAACGATACGTTTGCTTCAGCAGAAATTTCCTTTGTTACATCATGAAACCTCTGTTCATTCTAGATAATATAGTTGATCTTTGTAGCCGAGTAACGTTAAAGTTGAAAAAACTGACTCTTTGTCGTTCAGTAACATTTCTAGCATGTCAAAGGTAGAATTCCACCGAGTGGGAACGTCTTGATTTAATTTAAGTTGATCTTCATGAAGGGACGTTTTTATCTCGCGAAGTTTTGCGAGTGCCGAACCGTTTTGCTTGAAATACTGGACAATGACTTAGCTTTATCGAGCATTGTCCCAATGGATGCCGAAGTGACATCCATAACTACCAAACTCAAGTTATCCATAACTACCAAACTCAAACAACCCAAGTGTCTGCTGCCTGCGGTATACACCCAGTCTACACCTACAAGGGCCGTTTAACCCCAAGACCAGGTCACACCGGTCAGCTCACCGGCCTCGGACACCTCCAAACCCACCTGTGTCGACAAGGTCGCATGCAAATCTGAGACCCGCGAGGTCGTGCGCTCGGGATCATTGCCACAGCCCGTAGCGGACAAAATTCAAACTCTCGAAATCGAGAATGCTTTTCTTCGCGATGAGATTTCTGAGATGAAGGTGCTCCTTCAAACGCCCCAGCCTTGAGAGCAACGCGAGTGAACCTCCCGATCCTTCAAACACAGCACGCGGCGCGAAAAAGCGCGCAGGCCTCGCACTAGAGGCCCAAGAACCTCTAACGATGTCGAGCATAATAGCACACTTGACGGCGCTACTAGAACCGTTCCGTGCAGACATATTTTCCGAAATCAACCCACTGAAACCTCAAATGACTGAAATAACAGCACGAGTACAAATCTTCGAAGCCTACCGGCACCAAGAGATGCAGGGCCGGCCAATACTTCATAATTAAACATGGCTACTTTAAAGGCCAACTCCGGCGATTTTTCGAGGTCGATGGATCTCAGTGAAATTCGCTGGGTACGTTCCTTTGCACGTTTCCGTCATTTATGCCAAATTACAGGCTTGAGACCTGCGCAGATTGTTTGCAAATGAATTTTAAAGATTGTCTGCAAACGCCCTCCTGACTTCCCACAATTATTGGCAACATTGCGTCTGTGACGTCAGTGTTGGCAAGGCGGCGGAAGTGACGCAGCCGAGGGCACCGCTAACCTCGGCGCTTATGCCGCTACAGCGAGCGTCTGCTGTGCACAAGGCGACAGACAGCATTGGTTTGGCCGGCGCTTCGCTGGTCGTCCCGGCTGTCACAGTTTTCATACTCCGCGCCGGCGTGACCAGCATGCCTTGCACGACTTCCGGTTTGTTCGTAACAACGTCTACGTCCTACGTAGACAGTACACTCGGTTGGGTTTCGGTTTCGGTGTTGCCGCTTTTTTGCTTATTTAAAATTATTCTCCAATTTGCCGAGTATTTCTGCTATCGGGCCCGTAACAGGAGCGTCTCAGGAACATAAAAGCACCATTACTTTGACATGGCCGAAAAATCGCCGGAGTTGGCCTTTAAACAATCTCACCATTTGGCAATGGAATCACCTTAGCTTTTCAAAACGGAAGGACGCCTTATAACATTTACTGCGCTGAAATGCTGAGAACCATTCTGTCTTCCTCCTTGAGGAGACGATCACCGATAGCCCCTTATTTCGAGGATAGCGTGTAGAGTCAGTCTATGAGAAGCGTAAATTGGGGATTGCTACATGTATTGCAAAATCTTTTTCGTACACCAAGCATGAAGTTCATCCTGACCTCAAGTTCGAACACATCTTGTTAGAACTCATTCTTAACGCACACCTAAAACAGTCGGTCTTTTTTATTAACGCATACAGGTCACCTGCCGACAGCAGAGAAATTTTCATAGCCCTCTTTAACAAAGCATGCACGATAGTGTGGTTTTCAGGAAAGTGTATTTTCGCACAAAAATGTCTAGCAGTGAAATAGACTTCAAATATTCCCGAAAAAATGTTAAATCAAAGGGAATCAATTTGTGGCGTATTAAACGTATTTTTGTACTGATGCGATCATAGTAAGAATCCTTATGATATGAAATTTGGTAGAAGACTTCACTCCTAAGTAATCAAGGAAGCGCAATGAAATGATTTTTCGTTTTACGGAAGAAAATAATTTTTGAACTTGGCCCTCCGAACAAACCCTGCATTTCTTTCTCTTGCCATTTCGCCGCAAAGCACGTGGTCTCCCTTGCAGCTGACACTCGTCACGGGCTGGGGCAAGATGCGAGATGTATGTCAGCGGCTCTTGAGCTCCCGAGAGTCTTGTAGCATTGACGACAAAGCTACGAATAATGAATTCGCTTTACAATGTGAGCTTGCTTGGCGGGCCCAATGGTATGGACGCCGGACAGCAGATTACGGTGTATCGCATGTTTCGCGATGTTGGCATGCTCCATTTAAAATATCATTGACGCATCTCCCAGTTTGGCCCACATATACTTTTCCGCAGAATAAAGCAATTTAACACAGCACCCCTTCTGCGCATTCGACAAAGTGCGGCCTGTGCGTTGGTGCCGCAGCCCTGCCGCATCCTTCCCTCCGTGTTGGTTATTCTGCAGAGCTTGGACAGCCTGCGTGGTGCACTGAATATGGCTGACGTGATACCGCTGGGCCACCTTTCTGAGGTTGTGCGAAAGCTTGTGCACATAGAGAGATAATAAAATGAGAGAATGGCAGGAAGGTGAACCCGAATAAGGTACCACAGCTACCTTCTGCCTGCCCGGTGCACTGGCTTCACGCGTTTACGAGTGACAGCGCATCTTCAGGAGAAGGCTCTCTGCGAAAGAAATGAGGAGCTGGGGATATCCAACGTTCAGCAGTCTTTCAGCTTGAAGCTCTAACGCTCCTGAAAATTCTCCGTGTGTGTGTTTTACAGCGAAAGCTGTTATGAGATCATCTCACCGGCCGTTTTTGGCGCCGTAGTTGTCCGCCGCCGCCGCCGGTGTCCGTAACCAGTACCGCTCGAAATAAGAAAAAAAAACGAAATAAGAAAAAAATTCCAGGATGGAACGAGGTTCGAACCTGGGCCCTCTGCGTGGGAGCCAGAATTCAACCTCTGAGCCATGCCGGTGCTTGAAACTGCGTTGCAAAAAGGTCCTATACTCTGTAAATTTTGTCCAGAATATGCACCAAAAAGCCCAACTCGCCACATTAAGGCAGCAAGGCACATGAATGCCGATGTACGATTGTCACTACCGAACACCTAAGCCAAGAATTAGGGTCACGTCCAAATTTTTAACACGAAAGTGTTTTATGCCGGGGTCCACCAAGACTACAGTGACGTATTTCCGTCACGGAAATGACGTCGAAAAAATTTACACGATCACATGGCAAAGAAAAAAGGTTCCATCAACGGGCGTCGAACCCACGACCGCTCGGTCCGCAACAACAGATGCCGGGCACGCTATTCACTGCGCCACGGTCACAGACTGTAGAGGCTTTACAAACGCGCCTTTTATATCTACCACTCTCCAGGTTGGCGGGGTAGTGTTGCCCTCTGGGAGCGGTAAAATAAAGTAATTCGTCATTACTGTGGTCTCCGCCATTAGCACCTGCAAGGCGTTACATGTCCGTCCCATTCGGCGCGTTTTCAATAGAAGTTCAATTTTGTCAATGCCTTAACACACCGCGAGGTGGCGACCTTACCCCAAGCGTCGTGAAAGCGTCGGCCTCGCTCATAGCATCACGCTAATGAAAACCAAAGATAGCTCTGCGACGCGCACCTGCCTCACCTGGCTGTTACGCCGCGTTCCCCACTCACGCGCTCGCCCCGAGAAAAATCGCGGCCGGGGGCGGCACGACGCGCTTTGCAATTCCATCTAGTCCGGCCGTGGTGCTGAATCACATTTTAACATGCCGCGGGACGGCGACCAAGTTCTGCGTCCAATATGCGACGCTCTTCTGGCTATCACACCTCGTCCTCTGATTACGCTTTCACTATTAACTACTACAGCTACCAAAATGTATTGGGTAATCATTTAACATGGACGTCAGTCGTCGGGATGGAGATGTACCACCAATCATCAAAGTGCGTGCATCCGCGTTAAACGGTGCTATAGCTGCCAGACATCAATATACATTGCGCAAACTCTGTCATATCAATGTGCAGTAAACATTCAGTTACTTCTGTAAGGGCACGCTTTACTTTCGTGTTATTCCGATTCCTATGACGGAGGGATCAACCATCTTTTTTTCCATGAGGAGCTTTCGGTTATGAGAGTTTCACTTAAGGCAGAAAGCTCACGTTGTGCATGGCTTGAGAAAAGGAGGCGTTGCTGCTCGCTAGTGGTTCTCGCAAACCTGGTCTTTTTGGCTCAGTCGTAATGCGCTGAAATTTGTGGCGCAATCAGTATTGTTAAGGAAGGCCGGAGCATTCCAAGCAAGCAAAAAACCAAATTTCGTTTCTATTTTTTTTAATTTTAGCCTACCCTGTGTCCTTAGCATGCTTAAGAAAGTCGGAAATCTGCACTGAAATAACACATTCAAAAGCGCTTTACAGCAAAAATTGACCGACATTACTACGTTGTTGCCCTCTCAAGACGCATTTTTAACAAAGATGAATTTAAAGAAAGCTTTTTCACGGATAATGACATAATAGCATTGTCCCAGAATTTTTGTAGTGCAGACGTTAGCGACATACTTGCGTAAACCTCACAAGGTTTCTGAGGGCAATGACTGCGGGTGCGTTTGTTGAGAGGTAGGATATGCCATGCATGATTCGGCTCCAATGACGGTGTGCGCGCCGTTCCGACAACTTGCTGTAGACTGCATATTAATTTACATCGGCAACCATTTACAGCCCGCAGTTCTCGAAATAATTTGAAAGGCTAGCGTCTGTACGAGCCTTGCTTTTATGGATTTTAGTAGAGTTCATATAAGTTTATATCGTCAACCATTTACAGTCTACCATAGTAGAGTACGCATATTTATCTGAATAGTTTGAAAGGCTAACCTCCTTGATATTTGTGTGCAGGTACAGCTCTATACGCCTCTCATATGATAGCGTGCTCTGAATCATTGAATTGCCGTGCTTCCATTCTACTGTGATAGCTACACACACACGCATAAAGCTCTTCCACGGTAAGGTACAATGTAGGGTAAATCATTTAACTAGCTTCCTTAAACCACGCAATCTAACCCCAGGTGACTAATTGCGCTGAATCATTCCTACAATGAAAACCGGTCCCATAGTTGAGTGCATATTTTCACATACTACAGCCTACAGTGACGGATGCGGTATATGAAAATCAATCAATCAATCAATCAGTCAATCAATCAACCAATCAATCTTATTAATAGGACCGCCCAGCATTGCGCTGGTCACGAAATTGGCCCACGATTGCCTTGGTTATTAGTGGCACGAGCACGGAGGGGCACTCTTGTTTTGCAGCGAAAGCTGTGATGAGATCACAACGGCAGCCGATTTTCGCAGCCGCTGCCGGTGTCTGTAACCGCTATCACACGGAATGAGAAAAAATATCCAGGATCGAGCTGGATTTGAACCCAGACCGTCCGCGTGGCAGTCAAGTATTCTACCACATAGACAAAGCGGTGCTTGAAAGTCCTACGCAAGAAGACCCTATACAGGCGTCATGTTCGGATAGGAATCGCGTTAGCAGATGTAATATAGCGTGGTAGAAGAATAAAATAACAACCAGGCGTCACGCAATATGAACTGCCTAACTCTTTTTCACAAACCACACAATCTAGCAACTAGCAATGAGAACTAACACACAATCTAGCAATCTAGCAATGAGAACTAACACACAATAACGCAAAGGAAAGTGTAGGGGGTGTTATCTGTAGTAGTTAGAATGTAAATGTTAACAAAGTATAGTCGACGAAAACATAACGAAAAGGCCGGTAAGGAGGAGCAAATAATCATGATGGGGTGCCAGTCTGGTCTGGCACCGCATCTGTGATGACGAACTCACACAAGCTGTTTTTGCAGGCTGCCTTTTCTTGTGCGATCTGCACCGCAATGCTGGGATCACGCCCACCGGATTCTGGATTTCTTTCTCGTCTCTGGCCAGTTTTCGCGCCACAGGCTCCGACGTTCGATGAAGCCAACTATCGAGTCTGGCAACAAGGCACGGCTACGCTCTACACAACTGGCGGCGGATATAAATATCATCCAGACACCGGCGGCATCGGGCACGTCACCCCATCTGTGATGACGAACTCACACAAGCTGTTTTTTCAGGTCAGTTACATATCTGGTGCTTCGTGTTTGAGGACCAGCAATTACTTCTTGCTAAAGGTGGCGTGCCCTGTAGAACTGCCCGATGTACAGAAGCTAGTACACGCTATTGCTTCTCATTTGTGCTGTGTATTGCACCAATTGTTACTTATGATTTCTGGTAATATCAAATCCAACCCTGGTCCGATGACCAAGGCGGAGGCGGAAACCCTTGCAAGTGTCGTAGATAGAATTTCTAAGCTAGAAGAAGCGCACGCAGCATTCGTTGCTGAACTAAAGAGCGCGAAAAGGGGAGAGGCTGCTGCACAAGTGAAAGTGGCGGAGCTCGAGCAGGGCAACGCGCATCTGCAGGCTAAATTAAAAAGTACCGATATCCTGAAGGGCGTCTCTAATCACCCCGTAACAATTAACTCTAGGAGCGAGGATGCAGAGAACAGGATACGACGATCTAACTTGGTTTTCTTCGGTATTGAAGACGACTCAGCAGAGGTTTGGGCATCATCATAGCTTAAAATATTGATGTTTTGCGCAGACAAGCTCGGAATTTCAACAACTAGTGCGCAGTTCGAACGTCTGCATCGGCTCGGCAAATAATGTTGACAAGCACCGTCCTCTCATAGCCGAATTTACATTCCTTAAAGACAAACAAGAGGTTCTTGCAGCAGCACGTAAGCTTAAAAGCTCATCGTTCTCCATTCGCGAAGACTTCTCATTTGCCACCCGCCAAGCTAGAAGAAAATTGATAAAATTTGCCAAGAGACAAAACAAACCGTACAAGTTACCTCTTGATAAGCTGCGCATGGGTACATCTACTTATGTCCGCGATATTGTCACGCAACCTGTTGTGAAGTGGAATAAATAGCTGAACAGGCGCGCGTGCACACAGGGCCGTCATGGATCGTTACCTAACCACATTAGATCTCCAATATCATTATCATTTAATAACCTCCGAAGTCTTGCTTCAAAGCAGGATAAATTTTCTTCCTTTCTCGAAGATGCCGATTCTGATATTGTTATTCGTACCAGAACCTGGCTCCGTCCTAATATTTCTAATAATGAACTGTTTTCTTTCACGAGCGCTTAAAATATGTATGGATGCGAACGCCTTAACAGACGAGTGGGCGGTGTCTTACTTGTTATTAAAAAGATCTTTACGTCCCATTGCATTCACTCAGACTCAAATCTCGAAATTATTTTGGCCGCCTGTTAAACCCGTTCTGCGAATGTGCTAATCGGTGCTTGTTACCGTCCTCCCGATTCAAACGAAACCTTCATCATCAATCATCGCGAACGTATTGCCAATACACTTAAGGCCTCCCAAGCAGATATGGTTTATCTTTTGGGTGATTTTATTTTCCGCACATTGATTGGGCAAAGCTAACCTCTTCCTCTCAAATGTCATCAGATTTCAATAATTTAACCCTGGACTTTAATTTCTCCCAGGTTATAAACCAACACACTCGCGGATCTAATATATTGGACTTAGTACTTACAAGCAATCCGGCAACAGTATAGCAAATAACTTATCTACATGGTTTTAGCGACCATTATCTGCTCCACTTAACTATTAATATTGCGTTACCTTTTACTAGCAAGATAAACAAAATTATTCGTAACTATAGCAAGGGTGACTACCCTACCATGAATGCTGAACACTAAATTTTTTCACCACAATCAATTTCTTCCTTCTCTGCACAGTCCAACGGTCGAGGAGAACTGGGTGCTGTTCCGCGATAAATTATGGTCGTTAGTAAGGCAGTGCATTCAGTCAACCAAAATAATAAACAATAAATCGAACCCTTGGTTCACGAATTCCCTTAGGCGACTTAGAAAAAAAAAAGAAACGCGTTTCCAGGAGTCCAAAAGAATTAGACACATCTGCGGCTTGGACGAAGTACAGTGAGTGTCTCAAAAACTATAACTCGGCTTTAAGCAGTGCTAAATATAAGTACTTTTTTCACGATCTTCCATCTCTGCTAAATTCGAACCCTAAAATTTTTGGCAAGTCATTTCCGCGAACGACGATACTAACAACATTTCATTATATGATAGGAAGCATGTGCCTCTTCGTGATAATAATTGTCCTTTAAGCTTGAATTCATATTTTTCATTTTTTTTGTAAAGTAGATTGCTCCACCATACCTGAGGTTCCCTACTTTGAGTATAAGTGTATGACGCCCATTAAATCTCTATCGACGGCATTGTTAATGATGTAAATAATCCTAAGTTATCTAATTCTTGTGGCGTCGATGGAATTAACTCCAAAGTGCTAAAGAACACCGTCACTACTTCGAGCAAAATGCTATATCACATCTTCAGACTGTCACTAACTTCAGGAGAACTCCCGTGTGATTGGAAGACTGCAAAAGTAGTCCCCATAACCAAAAGCGTCGACAGACACTCACCAGATAAATATTTCAGTCAATCTCACTAACCTGTATTTGTTGTCAAATGCTCGAGAACGTCCTTACATCGCACATATACAATCACCTAGAATCAAATAACTTTTTTTTCACCAATCAGCGCGGGTTCAGAAGAGGTTTTTCATGCAAGACACAGCTTTTAGAATACACCACTGACTTGAATTTTCACATGGACCGTAACATACAAATTGATGGCATTTTTCTCGATTTTTCGAAGGCATTCGACCGTGTAGCCCACTGCTGCCTGATTTCAAAGTTAACTGCCCTAAAATTGGATTAACAGTCACTAACATGGCTTCGGAACTTTCTTTCAAATCGCCAGCAGTTTCCAATAGTTAACAGTCTTCCGTCTCCCATATGCTATGTTACCTCCGGCGTACCGCATGGGAGCGTTCTTGGGCCGCTAGTAGTTTTAATATATACAGATGACCTGCCTAATAGCCTAGCTTCTCATGTACGATTGTTCACAGATGATTCCATTACATACCGGCCTATTTCCGGCCCGATGACCATCGCATTCTATCGAACGATCTTCAGCTTATCTTTAATCGGTGTAAAACTTGGTTGATGACCCTAAATTCATCTAAATGCAAGGTAATCTCTTTTACTCGTAAACACTCACTCTCAAATTTTTTGTATCGCATAAATAACAACCCAATTTCTCCTGCCACTACATACAAGTGCATAGGAATTAATCTGACGTCAAACCTTTCCTGGAACCTTCACGTTACAACCATATGTGCTAACGCTTCGAAGTATGTGGGGTACGCACGTCAAACCCTGAGAAATTCTCGCACCAATATTCGCAAGCTAGCTTTTCAGACATTTATCGCCCGCAGCTGGAATATGCCTCTCCAATATAGTCACCCCATCATAACAACTTAATCAGTTTATTAGAATCTGTACAAAGTAGGGCTGCTAGGTTTATCTCTATTAACTATATTTACAAATCAAGCATCTCACCAATAAAACATGATAGTTCACTTCCTCTCCTCAGTACTCGCCGGGACTTTGCACTCTTGTCATTGTTTCACAAATACGACTATGCTGGTAAAAAGTTTTCCTTGCGGCTCGAAATTTCATCTTGCACATCTCGCAGATTAAATAATCACCTCAGTTTCACTCGTATGTACGGAAGCACTCACGCATTCAATTCGTCGGCGCTTCCTCGTGCCATTCGGCTGTGGAATGCACTTCCTCACTGCATTGCGTCCGAAAAAAATCCTGAAAAATTTCATCATCTCATCATTTCACATTCCTCTGCATAACCTCGACAAAATGTAAAACGCCTTTTTTTCTTCGTTGTTTGTACTTTATTACCTCTCTTATGTTTGAGCTCGTTATTTCTTTTTGCTCATGCATTGTACCCCTATGTTTTACTATGCATTACCTGCGCTGCTACGAAATGTATCTGCTGGTGTTCTCTCTAATTGTATTAAATATTTATAGCGTTGAACTACTCCTTTTCTCTTTTCGCCACTGCAATTATTGTTAGCCAACATTTTAATGTGTTTAAAAAGATATATATGTGCTTTGAGCCATTTCATCCTCTATGACATGTATTCACGCTGTGTGATCATTTATGTTTTGGGATGCCCCCATTACCCAATGCCTCTAACGAGGCCTGTAAGGGCTCTTGAAATAAAACAAAATAAACAAATACCCTTGAGATGAATAGCCATACGAATGCAATGCATACTTGAAGCAGTGGTTGGTTCCGCATTACGATCAGGATACTAACGGCAGAAGGCAAACGCACGGGACGCCACAAGTGGCGCAATTAAAATTATGCGAGGCGTGGGCCATGCTGCATCGCTGGCGACCCACGCTTGTTTCGCATTTTGGCATTCTAGCGCCGTGCCACAAGTGGCCAGTCGGCCAGGTAAAAAGAGCAGCATCCCGTGGCTCGTGGTGGCGCGAGCTAGCGGGAATGCTTTGGCTCATGCAGGCTTATGCCACAAGATGGAAGAAACAAGACTGCTGAAGCAGAATCACAGTATATTCTTAGCCCGTGAGGAGAATCCTGAGGCTAAATTCCAGCGCAAACGCACAAGACACCCACGAAAAAAAGAAACCTACGACACCAGCGCTCGCCAAGAACTGCTTTATTCTTTCATACGCCAATGCATAAGCCCAATGCAAGTTTACCGCACATGCGCACATAACAATAGCTCTAAATGAAAATGTGTATCAAGGATGATAGTGTATTAGATACGCGAATACATATAATCGTATACAGAGGGGTGCAGGGACAAGGAAGTAAAAAAATAGTATGAAGGACAAAGAAGTGCATCCGCGCTGTAACTTTAGCCTCAGGAATGTGTACCAACTAGACCCAATGAAGTTTTATTTTAGTGACCAGACTCGACGCCTCCAGAGAACGCGAGCCGTGGCTTCACGTGCCACTGCCAAGCGCCGGCTTTATTTTCTGCTCTTGAGGTCGCGCGCTGTCTGGTTTTGTTCACCGCCAAAGGAGGGCGCTACAGTGTCTTCGGACAACGTGAGCGGAAGAGTCCCAGAGTGGCTTGCGTTCTGAGCATGAATGCTCGCGGCTCGCAAATTCCTTGCGTCCGGAGTTCTAAAACTCGCTAGTGTTTCACCGGAGTTGGGATGTGCACCTCTGACTTGTACTTTGACATGCACTTTGACATCGTCGAATGTGCTCGCGCGATTATCAATTGAAGGGGAGTTTTGTTAGTCTTGTACTTTCACCGCAAAGCTTGCGTTGAATTTATGGACCGCACGAAGGTCACTTTGCTCGCTGCAGCGACCGCGTTTGCGAAAGGAGTGCGCTGCTAGCTAGAAGAGCCAAAGTACTGGCTAGTTGAAGTAACAAATGTGACACTTAGTGCTTGTCCTGTGTATAGCTGTGCGTTCTTTTCGTAATTCCTTCTTTGTGTTTAGGCAGCACGCTCCAAATTTCTAGCTGCTTGCCATTCTTCCTGTGACATTGGAATTTCTTGCTATCCCATTCATTGCTTCGCCCTTGAGACGAAACTGTGACTTTTTCGACATCCTATCACTTGTTCTTCGAGCGGGAATAAGCTGGTATTGCAAGTAAAGCTGCTATTGGGGCTAGTTAGGGCGAATACACCCTGTGTGGGTCTTTTTTCATTTCAAGACCGTCCAGTTCCTGACAGCGCGAACAAGCCATGCAGCTGGTACTGCTCTCTTGTACGGAGAACCGCAATTCACGGGCGGAACGAATATATTATTCAGAAACGAGCGAAAATATTTACTTCAGTAAACAGAGAGCATTTGCGCTTGGAGCGGAAATCAGCTGGTACTGCTCTCTTGAATTAGGTCCGAAAGGCGGGAGAAACGCAGTTCGTGGGCAGAGCTTATATTTTCCTGGGGTCGTGACATCAATGAAGGCAGCAGTCGGCGTGTCCAAAATGAAACTGTTTATTTGTCCGAACTTGTAGCGGGGAAACGGAAATAAAACTACAGCAATACACACTCTACACTTATAGCGGCGCACAGAGAGTCGGCCATCGATAAACTGACAAGCGGTAAAGCGTGCCGGCTTTTATACGTGTGCTATCGAACATTCCAGAGTAATCACTGGAGGCAGCGTAATCTCTCGCTTCAACTAGACGATTGGTCTCAGATCAGCGCCGCCGTCTGTGTCCTTCTTTCTCTTGTCCGCCGTTTTTAGCGCAGTTTTTTATGTGAACTATTGGCATCCTGTGCGCTCTTAATGGAATGAGCCAATAAAACATTTTTGAAGCTTTGAAACATCGCGGCGCTGTCTGCGCGGAGCGTTGCAAACACTCTTTGTGGGTGAAGCCCGAATACATCAAAATAACACGCGTGGCAATACTTATTCTAAGGTGATAACCAACGCTAGTACATGTTTCTCCCAATGAGCCATGAGCGTAGCCGTGGCTTGCACAGCGCTTAGAAAAACGACTGACGATATAGAGCATGATGAGCTACATCATCGGAATGCGGTAAAGCGTGCCGGACGTCGCGTCGCACAGAGCGCGACTGCCAAGGCAGCCAATTGCACGGGAATTTCCTCAGAAAGCTCTTTTGTTTCGCCAAAATGAGTGACTCAGCTTTCTCTACCACTTGATTTTAAGCTAGCGGGCTCACGTTCACGCATGCACCATTTTACGAAATGCTGTGAGGATCACAAGCACAGAGCTATATGTAGAGAGAGAGAGACTACACCTGACGACGGCAGCCAGTGGAATTCTCTACGGAGCCTCCGGAGCTCCGGTTTATTCCCATTCGCCAAGACCCACGAGCGCCATCTCCAAGACTTAACGGACACTACATCCCCCTTCTCCAGGTAACTAGCGCACACACAGAGATGTACACTGGAGCTGATCACAGGATGTCTTCTTGGCGGTTTTATGATGCGACCAAACATTGACCTCCTTACAGGGCGATCTGCGGAAGACGGTCCCGTCTTTGATGTAGTCTCATCAGACCCAGGCGGACTCGCCGTTGTCGTCAAGGATATAGATGACTTGTTTGGATGTGCACCTTGTCCAGCATTCTGTGGCGTGAATTCTGGAACCAGCGGAAGTATCTGGCTGTCAGTGCCTGCTTGTTCTGGCGGCCCCATTGCAAGCGGCGTGTTCCCATTTCTTGGAACAAGATGTCTTCGGTTACGTTGAATGACGCCTTTCGCAAATTCAACCACGTATGAGCGCGGACGTTAAGCGGGTGACAAGATGATGGCAGGGCACTTCATGTCATTCACCCAAACTTCTTCTCCTGGCTCTAGTTGGCGTAGAGAAGAAGCTGCATGTCTCCTGTCAAAGTCTTCTGATTGTTTTCTGCGGGCGGCTTCATCGTGCTGGTCGAATACTGAGGCATCGGGCCAAGCAGGCTGGAGCTGCTTTTTAGTCTTTGGACGCGAGTGCGGAGGCGTCTGCCCAAGAGAAGCTGTGTAGGGCTCAAACCGTTGATGGGCGAGGTGCCCCGATACGACAGCAAGGCAACTAGGGATCTTCAGTTTATTTTAAAAAGGTCTTTGATAATCCGCACCATACGTTCCACTTCTCCATTGGACTACGGGATGCCGGGACTTCTCGGAACGCGACGGAAGCCGTAGGTCCCGGAAAAGTCAACGAATTCCTTCGCTGCAAATTGTGGACCGTTATCACTGCGAACCTTCCTTGGAATGCCGTATGGTGCGAACACGCTTTTGATGGCAGATATGACGGCAGGCATTTTTGTTGAGCGCAGGCTCAGGACCTCTGGGAAACGGGATCGCTAGTCTACAATGAGCACGTAGTCTCCCCCGTTGAGATGAAACAGGTCACTACCGACGACCTCCCAAGTCTCTGTAGCATAGGAGCGGCGCGTTGAACTCTGGTCTCAGCACATTTAGAGCAGTTCATCACCACAGTCTCGATTTGGGAGTCGATGCTAGGCCGCCATACTGATTCCCTAGCAAAAGACTTGCAGCGACCTATCCCTTGATGGCCGTCGTGAAGAAGCTGCAATATGCGCTGCTGGTATGATGCCGGAATCACAACACGAACACCCTTCAGAAGTAAATCTTCACCGATGTTGAGATCGCCTCGGTACTGCCAGTACTTCTTCACGTGTGTCGGCACTCGAGGAATCCTGGGCCAGACTTCCGCGCAATACTGGAGGAGCAAGTGGCATTCCGCGTCACTAGCTTGCGCCTGACGAAGCTTGTGAAGGTGTGCTCACAGGGTATCCGGCAGAGCACAAATGGCCTCCTGGACGAAGAGCTCCGTGTTGTCAACTTGTCTTGGAATAGACTCTAGGCTTGAACCTTGCCATGTAGGAGCGCGCGAGGGTGTGTCAGCCGTGGCCAGTTGTTTCCCAGGTACGTAGAGCACTTGGTAGCAGAAGCGCATCAGCTTCAAGCGGAAGCGCTGAATTCTGGTTGGCAACATGTCCACATTCATAGAGCCGAGCAATGCCACGAGAGGCTCATGACCTGTTTCAATGTAGAATAGAAGACCACGGACGAACTCCTCGAATCGTTGCACTGCCCATGTAACAGCCAAGGCATCCTTCACTGTCAGGCTGTAACGTCGCTCTGTGGACGTCAGCGACCTTGAAGCAAATGCAACCGATCGGCGTTGGCTAGTAGGCTGCTCTTGCAACAATACGGCTCCCAACCCGAAAGAGCTCGCGTCAGCGGACACGGTCGTCTTGTAGGCAGTATTGTAGCGCGCAACGCACAGGTCGGAACACAACAACTGCTTGAAGCTTTCGAAGGCAGTCTGCTGATCTGGTCCCCATGTCCAATGCGAATCTTTGCGTAACAGAGTGCGAATTGGAGCAGTTGTCTCTGAGACATATGGCAGGAAGCCAGACGCCTTGGCTACACCAACCAATCTGGCACACCAATCTGACACACAGTCGACGCGGCGAATTGCTACCCGAGCCTCCAATTTATGTAATTCTGCTTTTACCACATTGTGCACAGGTAGAGGAAGGTGGCTAGCGAAGCTCAATGAAAATGGTGTGGCGTCTGGTTGAAGCCGAATGGTATACTCTCCTGGCAGCGTCCCAAGCCCATGGAAAAGACTGCGATCTTGATGCAGATTGCTGAAGGCTTCTTGTTTTTCAGCCACGACATCCAAGAACTTACAGACGCCCAGGGCTTGAATGGCCGGAAAACCAAGCAGCGGTACCGTCTTGGCGGCGAGAACATAAAGCAGCTGTTTGGTAGATCGCCCCTTCCAGGACAGAGTCGCAATGAAAGTACCCGCAACAGAAATGGGCTGCCTTCCGGGACCTTTGAGCTCTCATTCTGGTTGTTGTAACCTTGTGGGTACACCAGGCATCCCGCAGCACCTCAGTCAACCTTGAAAGAAACTGAGTGTCCGTTTAAGAGCACGTCGATGAACTTGGCGTTCAAATGCTTTTCGGTCACAAGTGGCGTGGACGCTAACACGACTCTTGCTTGAGGGCCATGCACGAAAGCATGGAACGCACCTGCACTTGCTCCTCCGCAGCATATAGTCCGTGGCGTAAGAGTAGTCTTCGAATTGTAGAAGCCACGTTGGCCATGATCCGGGATTTTCAATGTCGTACGGTGGCGGTAGACGCAGCTGTGCATGGCCTGTCGAATATGGTGGGGCGGCTGCAATAGGCCCAGTAGCCGAGCTCACCGTGGGCGAAGACGTCGCAGCGTTGGTGTCGTTCATGGCTCAGCACAGGAACCGACGCTTTAGCGACCGGCGTAGTTGAGCGCTGCTGAATTCGAACCGCGACGCTGCCCTAGTCGGTGTGCCGATCATCCGCATCCCACTTCTGACACCATGTAGAGAGAGAGAGAGAGAGACTACACCCGACGACGGCAACCAGTCGAATTCCCTGTGGAGCCTCCCGAGCTCCGGTTTATTCCCATTCGCCAAGGCCCACCAGCGCCAGCGCCATCTCCAAGACTTAACGAACACTACATTATATACAAAGAATTTGAATAGAACATATTAAATTAGATTTAGCCTAATGATGATGCTTAGAAACATGGCAGACACAAATTTTCTGTTGTACACGACTCATGAACTGCCCTGGAAATGAGAACGAATGCGTGGCCACCGGCAGGACGCCGTCCCTCCGTAGGAGCTGGTCGCGGATGCCGTGTGCTAGGCTTGCTAACGGAGATTGTTCGCGACAAATGGTGCAGCAGAGCGGACGTCTATTGGAGCATCAACAAAGATACCATGAGAATGAATTCTTAATGAACCCTGCAGAATTCATTGCAAAGAACAATGAATCGCAAGAAATGCGATGCGCTGCGCGGAATTTGCATGGTGATAATGGTATCAGCGCGAACGCTCGCGTCTTGTGTTCTATGCAGAAAATCGGAGGTCTTGCTTGTTTCGAATGTTATCAAGGAGCTGCAAGATAATTCCACGCAGAAGCTCCTCTGGCATTCCTCTATATGCTGCGAAGGCTACTTATCACCTGATGTTTTTTCCACGTTTGGCATAATTGCGAGGAACACTGGCAAACTAACCGCGAAATGCAGCAGCGCTGTCGCGACAGCAGTATGTGAGGTGAGCATGAAACGACAGATAGGCGGTGCGCTATTTGCTCTGGACGACGTCTTGTATCACGCTCTTGTAGTTGCCGCGCATGTTCTGCGTTGCGACCTTCCCTGGAACGTCATTCTCTGGTGGTATAGCTATGGTGCCTTTCCTGTCTTAACAAGAAGCTTTCAGTGTCTCAGTGATTCGCACATGAGCGTGGACATCTGACTGGTGGAAAGCCGACCTAAACATTGGAACAATCAGCGCATCTGGGCATTGAATGGAACAAAGTCCCATTACATATGCATTGTAGAACTTAAAGGTGACATTCACAGTTGTACCGTTAATATCAATGGGAGTTTCAACGCCGAAATTTACACGAATACATGGAGCATATAACGCGCCAGGTTTGCGATCGACTCTGGTTCGACAATCAGGTGTCCTCGCTGTCGTGCAGGCGCTCGGACGATCAGCGAGGCAAGACGTTCGACGTGATTCGCGAGTACCATCTGGGTCTCGGCAATCCAGCTGGGCACGTGCAAGGACACCTTGATTTGCGGCAAGCTTCCTAGCTTCAGCACAGCGAACGGTCACGTGTACCTCGCATGCCCTATGGCCTACTCAAGCTGTGTAGGATTGACTGTTTACGCCTCGACTGCCGTTCATGTATGTTTGAATGATGGACGATCTGTTCCTTGATGCCGTACTGACCGGTCCTGTGAGTCGGGCGACTGATGCAGATGATGAAAGCCATCTCCTAAGGTTTCTTTTTCTTCTCAGTGGACTGCGCCAGCAACCCCATTCCTTACCCCGAATGCTTTCTGCTGCTAACGTAGTTTACCCCTGCTTCCGGGATCGGCCGACTTTTGGCGAAGCAACGTTGACATGTGGTCATCTTAAGTCATGCCACGTCACATCATAACGACGCCCTGATAACGTCATAACGGCCTCCCAAAATTTCAGCGATCGCTGACGTCACGATAAACCGCATGCTGATTTTTTTATCACTGCGTCGTAACACCGACGCCGATGGTCCATTTTCCCCTTTTATGACGCATCTAAGCGCTTTGCCATAAAAAGGAGCAATTATCACGTCATCGCGTAAGCTTCTTGTTCACTCCGCCTTTTCGGAGTTCCTGCGACTAAAATAATACAGAGTTCGAGAATTGGGGACCCAAGACGCTGGGCCCCCAAGCTCCGTTGGGCATCCTGCTCTTGCGTTCGGATGATGAGCAGAGTTTTGAGAATTGGGCCAACGCAAGCTGCGTTGGGTCAAGCGCACGGAGCGCCACGCGTGACGAAATATAATATCATGCGAGACGCGGGCCATACTGCGCCGTTGCCCGCGCTGCGTCTGTGTCTTCTCGCTGGTAACCCAGTGCCAAGCCGAAGACGCCTTGGCGCCCCACGCTAGTTTTCAGTTTTTGCGTCTCGAGTCAACGCGAGCGCAAGAGCCCAAGAGTGGCTTGGGTTCTGCGGATGCGCCTTGGCGTCTCGCAAGCTTCTTGGGTCCCCAAGCTCCTTGGGGCCCCAATTCTGAAACTCTCTAATAAAGCCGCGCTCCTCGAAAGCGTTGGTGCAGGCGTGCGTTCACTTAGTCTTTGTGGCGTTTCCATGATCTAAAGAGGACGGTAACATAGCCTCGCTGGATAGCTTGCACCTTGGACAGTAGCACTGATAGTTGGGCGAGTTCGCAAGGTTTCATGGTTATGAAACAGCGTAACGAAAAAACACGCAACATTGACGACGAGGAAGACACGAATACAAGCGCCGACAAGGAAGACACGAAGTCAAGCGAGGAAGACTCTTGTCTTCCTCGCTTGCCTTCATGTCTTCCTGTTCGGCGCTTGTCTTCATGTCTTCCTCGTCGTCAGTGTAGTGTGGTTTTTGTTGCTCCGTTCTATAATCATTACACCATGAAGTCATCATGCACGAATGCATTAGGAACGCTCCAAGGTATCACCACATTTGGTGCGGAAGAGCGGAGGCCAATGCATATATATGCGAACATACTGTTAGAATAAAAGTACACTGAGCTTTGCGGCAATAGATAGGAATAACTATGAAGTCACATTAAATATAAAAGGTGAATTCACACTTGGAAAGTACTATTGATACGAGCGTAACTGCTTGCGAATACAATGGCGCACAGGAAATCGGAGGTCTTGTCCAGGTCTGTAGTTCTCAAGGCGGTTCAGAAAAATTCCACGCAGAATATCCACTGCAACTCATCTAAATTATCATCAAGCGTTCGCTGCAATCACTTGCTATTTTGTCGCTGTATGCTGCTGTTTTCCGAGAAAAATATCATGAAATGCAAAGGCGCTGTCGCGAGAGCAGCACGCTAGCTTGAGAGAGTTTGAGAATTGGGGCCCCAAGGAGCTTGGGCACCCCAGAAGCTTGCAAACCACCAGGGCGTAAGCGCAGAACCCAAGCTACTCTTGGGCTATTGCGCTCGCGTTGGCCCAAGACGCAAAACTCGCAAACTAGCGTGGGTCCCCATGGCGTCTTGGGTCACCAGTGAGACGACACAGACGCAGCGCGCGCCAGTATAAACCGCATCTCGCATGATTTCAATTTCGCCACGTTTGGGGCTCCGTGCTCTTAAGCCAACGCAGCGTGCATTTGGCCCAATTCTCAAACTGTGCTGACCATCCGATCGCAAGATCAGGCTGCCCAACGCAGCCTGCGGACCCAGCATCTTGTGTCCCCAATTCTCAAACTCTCTAATATTGCCACGTACGTTTTCTTATCATTACTTTTGCTGTATTCGGTTTTTCGCCCACAAAGGCTGTCAGCAACGCTCAGCGCAAACTGCGCTTCATTGTTCGAGAAGCTTCACGGTTATTGTAGATCATTTTGTTAAGATTGCGCGCAAGACGCGAACCCTCGAGCTTACTCTAGAGATTGTGCAACAACCACCTATATCGCTAGAAAGTTCGATAGCGTCTGTATAAAAGCCGACGCACTTGACCGCTTGTCAGTTGATCGACGATCGACGCTCTGTCCGGCGCTATCAGTGTATTGCTGTAGCTTTCAGTTTCTCGGCCACAAGTTCGGCCTAATAAAGAGTATCATCTCGACTTGCTGACTGCTGCCTTCGTCGACGTCACGACCACGTGACATCTGGTGGAGGTGCTGCTTCCTTGATGTTCCGGACACCTACGAAGAGCCGGGAACCAAGCCCACAACGTGAGGAAGACGTCGAAGACCCCGAGCTAGCCGCAGGCTACAAGGCTTGCAACCCGAATACGGTCTTCTACAGGACAAGCGAAGAGCCACGGCGACGAATACAACGGGCACGATGACAGCCGTAGCGTCCCCTGTAGCTGTCGTGATGCAGCCGCCCAGAGAGCCGCCCACCTTCCATGGATCACCAAGCGACGACCCCGAAACCTGGCTCGAGACGTTCGAAAGGGTCTTAACCTTCAACGACTGGGACTCCGAGGAAAAGCTGCGCCACGTCTACTTTTACCTTCAAGGCGCAGCAAGGACCTGGTTCTAGAATCGGGAGTCCACTCTTCGAACCTAGGACGTCTTTCGCCCCGCTTTCCTGGAGACGTTCGCAAGCGTCGTCCGAAAGGAAAGGGCCGCAGCCTTGCTGGAGACACGGGTCCAACTTCCAAATGAAAGCGTGGCTGTTTCGCCACGCTGACTCTACCATGAACGAGTACAAGAAAGTGCGCTTCCTCATGCGAGGGGTTAAGCAAGAGCTCTTCGCTGGTCTGATGTGGAACCCGCCTTCGACAGTCCAAGGATTCGTCTCAGAAGCGACGACGATTGAGAAGACGCTGGAAATGCGAACCCGCCAGTACAATCGCCGTTCGTTTGAAGACAGCCCAGCTGTTCATGCCCTCGCCTCCGACGACCTGCGCGAAACGATCCGAGCGATCGTTCGGGAGGAACTGCGCAAGCTGTTACCCTCACCACAGCCTCAAGTGGACTCGATCGCAGAGCTCGTTCGATCAGAAATTCAAGAGTCACTGGGTGTTCCTCAGCAAGCGCCGCCTCAGCCGCAAGCCATGAGCTACGCTGCAGCAGCCCGACGCTACGTTCCCCCTCCGCGCCCACGTCAAGACACCGCATCGCCACAGTTCGGCCGGCAGACACCGCCGCCGCCACCACCACCGACGCCCTACCGTCCTACTGTCACCCAGCGCTATGCCCCGCGCTACGCGCCAAGGAAGAACGACGTTTGGCGCGCCCCAGACAGCCGCCCGCTCGGCTACCACTGCGGGGAAGCCGGCCACACCTACCGCCGCTGCCAGTACCTAGAGATGGGGCTTCGAGGATTCGACGTCAACGCGCCGCGCCCGCAGCCAGGCGAACGGCCTCGCGACATCGACGACTACCTCACCGGAACACAGTTGCAAGAACGACGACCTTCCCGCTCGCCGTCGCCCGGCCGCTACATGTCGCCGCACCGCCGGCAGTACACTGGCCCAAACCGGGGCCGGTCGCCTAGCCCGCATCCGGGAAACTAAGGGCAGCAACCGATGGAGGTGCGGTTGCTGTACGACGAAATGCCGAAGATCCTCCGCGGCCGCCGACGACAACAACGCGACGAGACTTGCCGAACACGACGCGAAGCAGACGAAGCCCTGACGATGAAACCTCGGTCGCTGAAGAAGACCTGTCAACGCGACAAGACGACAAGACGCGACAAGACGACAAGACGGGACAAGACGACCTAGCCGTGACCCGACTCCGCGATTTACCCCCAACGCCAGACGACGAATTAGCGACCTCGACGTACTATTCGACGGCCACAACATCACTGCTCTCGTCGACACTGCAGCCGACTATTCCGTCGTCAGTGGACCAATCGCCAAAAGATTGAAGAAAGTTAGGACCGCTTGGCAAGGCCCCGAAATCCGGACCGCTGGGGGCCATCTAATAACTCCGGCTGGAGTCTGCACCGCAAGAGTCACCATCAATAACCGGACTTATCCTGCGAGCTTTGTAATCTTGCAGCATTGCTCCAGAGATGTGATACTTGGGATGGACTTCCTAAGCCACCACGGCGCCGTCATCGATCTGAGGTCTGAGTCAATAACACTACCTCAGAAAAAGCGCTGCCGCCACACACGACGCCAGAAAACCTCGTGTTGAATGTGATAGAAGAGCACGTCACCATTCCGCCTCTCTCCAGCATCATCATTCCCGTCGGCACCCAAAAACCACAGACCTTGAAGGTGTCATCGAGGGCGATCAGCACCTACTTCTGAACCGTCAGATTTGCGTCGCAAGAGGCATAGCCGAGCTGCGTGATGGCAAAGCTAAGGTAGTGCTGACAAACTTCAGCCACGAATATAGGCACCTCAACATTGGTAAGACGGTCGCCTACATTTCGTGGACGCCAGCAATGCTTTCGCCCTCTTCGATGCTACAGAACCTGCTTCGACGGATCGACGAACCCAACCCGATTTCGACGTCAACCCGAGCCTCCCGAAGCACAAGCAAGACCAGCTAAAAGCCCTGCTCCTACAATTCAAGGACTGCTTCTCGTCGTCGTCAATAATTCGACAGACCCAAGTCGCGAAACATCGCATCATAACAGAAGAAAATGCCCGACCAATCCGTCAGAGCCCGTACCGAGTTTCGACGCGAGAACGCGAGGCCATCAAGAAACAGGTCGACGAAATGCTACGCGACAACATCATCCAGCCGTCCAAGAGTCCGTGGGTGTCATCTGTGGTGTTAGTGAGGACGAAGGATGGAACCCTACGTTTTTGCGTCGACTATCGTCGCCTGAACAAGGTCACGAAGAAGGACGTGTACCCTCTCCCACGAATAGACGACGCCCTAGATCGACTCCACAACGCCAAGTACTTTTCGTCGATGGACCTCAAGACCGGCTACTGGCAAATCGAAGTAGACGAGAGAGACCGAGAAAAGACTGCCTTCATAACACCAGACGGCCTGTTCGAGTTCACGGTCATGCCCTTTGGTCTTTGCTCGGCACCCGCGACTTTCCAACGTGTCATGGATACAGTACTGGCTGGCTTGAAGTGGCAGACTTGCCTCGTGTACTTGGACGACGTCGTTGTGTTTGCCTCAACCTTCGACGAACACCTACGGCGGCTTGAAGCTGTACTTCAAGCAATAAAGAGCTCCGGACTCACACTGAAGCCAGAAAAGTGTCGCTTTGCGTACGAGGAGCTCTTGTTCTTGGGACACGGGATAAGCAAGTCCGGAGTACGCCCTGACCCCCAGAAGACAGTCGCCATCGCTACATTCCCGTCGCCTGCCGACAAGAAGGCCGTGCGTCGATTTCTCGGCCTGTGCGCCTATAACAGGCGGTTCGTCAAAAACTTCGCCCGCATCGCCGAGCCACTTACTAACCTTACCAGGACCGACGTCGAGTTCAAGTGGGAAACGCCGCAGGAGGAAGCATTTCAAGAACTAAAACGACGCCTGCAGACGCCTCCGTTACTCGCGCATTTCGACGAATACGCCCAAACGGAAGTGCACACCGACGCAAGCAATGTAGGACTCGGCGCCGTTCTTGTGCAGAGGACTGATGGATTGGAAAGGGTAATCAGCTATGCTAGCCGGTCGCTATCAAAGGCGGAAACCAACTATTCTACGACAGAAAAGGAGTGCCTTGCCATAATCTGGGCAACATCAAAGTTTCGCCCCTACCTTTACGGCAGGTCCTTCAAAGATGTGAGCGACCACCACGCCCTGTGTTGGCTAGCTAACTTGAAGGACCCTTCAGGTCGTCTCGCACGATGGAGCCTGAGACTTGAAGAATTCGACATTACCGTCGTTTACAAGTCCGGAAGAAAACACTCTGACGCCGACTGCCTTTCTCGTGCCCCCGTGGACCCGCCACCGCAAGACGACCAGGATGACGACTACTTCTTGGGAACCATAAGTGCCGACCACTTCGTTGAACAACAGCGATCCGACCCGGAACTCAGAGGCCTTATGGAATACCTTATGGAATACCAGAGGCCTTATGGAAGAACGCCGTCGTTCCTAAAGTGTTCAAGCGAGCACTGACGCCGTTTTTCTTAGGCAACGGCGTTCTCCAAAAGAAGAACTTCTCACCACATCGAGCCAAGTACCTTCTCGTGGTGCCTTCAGAATTGCGGCCAGAGGTCCTCCAGGCCCTGCACGACGACCCGACAGCAGGACACCTCGGTGTTTCCCGAACGCTGGCAAGAATACAGGAGAAGTACTACTGGCCGCGCCTTGCCGCCGACGTCACTCGCTACGTAAGGACATGCCGAGACTGTCAGCGACGCAAGACACCGCCAACAATACCAGCGGGCTTTCTTCAGCCGATCGAGCCACCTCGGCGACCATTCCAGCAGATCGGGATGGACCTCCTCGGACCGTTCCCAACGTCGACTAATGGTAATAAGTGGATCATCGTAGCTACCGACTACCTGACCCGTTACGCCGAAACAAGGGCCCTACCTAGAGGCAGTGCCGCCGAGGTATCGAAGTTCTTCGTTGAAGACATCGTTCTGCGTCATGGCGCCCCTGAGGTCCTGATCACCGACAGAGGTACGGCGTTTACTGCGGAGCTAACTCAGGCGATCTTGAGGTACAGCCAGACAAGCCACCGCCGGACCTCTGCCTACCACCCTCAGACCAATGGCCTCACCAAGCGGCTAAATAAGACCATCGCCGACATGCTGGCCATGTACGTTGACGTCGAGCACAAGACGTGGGATGCCATCCTTCCGTACGTGACCTTCGCATACAACACCGCTGTGCAAGAAACGACGCAGGTGACGCCTTACACGTTGGTCTACGGAAGGAGCCCAGCAACGACGCTCGACGCAATGCTGCCAACAGCCACCGACGAAGACAATCTCGACGTCGCTTCCTATTTGCAACGCGCCGAAGAAGCTCGACAGCTCGCCCGCCTGCGCATCAAGACCCAACAGCACACCGACAGCCGTCGCTACAATCTTCGACGACGATTCGTGGAGTACCAGCCCGGCGACCGTGTCTGGGTCTGGACGCCAATACGACGACGCGGACTGAGCGAGAAGCTTCTGCGACGACACTTCGGACCGTACAGGATACTTCGACGTCTCGGCGCACTCGACTACGAGGTTGTCCCCGACGGCATCACGATCTCTCAGAGGCGTCAAGCTCGGCCTGAGGTCGTGCATGTGGTGCGCCTTAAACCATACTATCCTCGTTAACGCGCCTGAGGAATTTAATGTTTGCTTGCTTAGTTTTCCTTAGTATTGCATGTATTCATGTTCTGTTTCTAAGCATCGGGACGATGCTTTTTCAGAGGGGGGCATTGCCACGTACGTTTTCTTATCATTACTTTTGCTGTATTCCGTTTTTCGCCCACAAAGGCTGTCAGCAACGCTCAGCGCAAGCTGCGCCTCATTGTTCGAGAAGCTTCGCGGTTATTGTAGATGATTTTGTTAAGATTGCGCGCAAGACGCGAACACTCGAGCTTACTCTAGAGATTGTGCAACAACCACCTATATCGCTAGAAAGTTCGATAGCGTCTGTATAAAAGCCGACGCATTTGACCGCTTGTCAGTTCATCGACGATCGACGCTCTGTCCGCCGCTATCAGTGTATTGCTGTAGCTTTCAGTTTCTCGGCCACAAGTTCGGCCTAATAAAGAGTTTCATCTCGACTTGCTGACTGCTGCCTTCGTCGACGTCACGACCACGTGACAATATGTACGAAAAGAAGAACAGCCCAATAGCACGCTCTTTGTTCTCGCAGGACTGTGCTTCCCACACGTGGACTGCTTGTGGTTTTTTCTAGAACGTTCTTGTTTTTTATCTTATTTATTTATTTTATATACACAAAAGAAATTGTCAGTACGTCACTACAGATCATATAATGTATTTGTTGGAGTTGTATGAAGCGTAAGTCATACGATGATAACGTTAGGCACAAATATACGGTACTTAATGATCATACGCAGCAACATACACAATAATTGTACTCACACGAAAAATTTCCCAATATTAAGTAAAGTTAGATATTTATTCAACTGGTTACTACTAGTTATGCATTCGGGTAATCTATTTCGCTCCGCAATGGCGGTCTGGAAGAAAGGGTATTAACAATGTGGACGAAAATAAATAGGTGACTACGAATATATATTTTAAAAAGCATTGCTGCTGAATGGAGAAAATTATTAGGAAAATTCACGATGAAGTACTGATTCATTGATAGTCTGGAGGAATTTTCATAAAATATAAAGAAAAGCAGATAGGGTGAGTCGCAACTGAAAAGTGAAAACGAAGATGACCATGAATATTTACTACGGAGACCAAGAAAGAAATCAAGAGAAATATTGGGTGCGATAAAAGAAGGGGCACTGTTTATCAATCTGAAGCCAGAGCTGAATGAATGAAGATAAAAACACGCTGTAGTAAACATTCTCTAAAGGGAGGGGACATGCATCTCTCGTAAAAAAATCCTAACATGAGGTGTATTCCACTGCCTTGCGGTCCTGCTATGTGAAAGAGTCGACCTCAAACACATTTACTGCGCTTTCGTTTCCATGCTGGCTTTGCTGCACGATTCGATAACTTTGCAAGAAAAAAATATTTAGTTGAATTACAGAAGGAAAGCATTGACAATGCCGTGCCGATAGCGTTTTGATAATAAAATGAATGTTCGAGAAAAGTGCGAAAGCTAAATGGCGCGATGATGCGAGCTGGCACAGCACATGTCGGTGACAAATCCCGAGAAGCTCGTCGAACTCTTTTGTTTGTGAGACAAAGTTTACGAGATTATAGACAAGTGTGTATTTCGTATTGCTTACGCTTAAACTTTCAACACCTGACACTTAATACCATGAATTAGTGTGTAACACACGTGGAGTGATGGTGCTTAGGAGTGCGTGGCATCGACACTGCGACTACATAAACATCGCCGGATTTAGAATGAGCGAAGAGAATGTTGCAGTTTTCCAACGACGCTCTAGATGACTCATAACCCCGGATTTCTTCGCCTGCAACGCCATTACAGTGGACAGAAAACAACACACGAATTCAAGCAAAAGGTGGCATTGGCCGCATGGGAAGCAATTGCAATTGCAATGCAAACTATGGGCGGAAACACAATATAAACTGTCGCTCCAAGAAAGGAAAAGCTAATGGAGGCAAGAAAACCAAATGAGAAATAAGGTTAATAAGTGAAGCATAGGTTGAATACGCCGGTAAGAGTTTAGAAACACTACTGAAGCGAAGAAGCTTGCCATATGCTCCATCTCCACTAACGTGAAACCTGGGGACAGGCGAAGCATGCAGTGTGCGCCGGTGTTTCAGCTTCATCGGCGCTGCGTCGGCGTTGTCTTTCGCGGGCGAGTGCGCGTCCTCGCTTCTTCCGAAAGCGTCTATCGCAGAAAGAGCGTTTTTGGAGCCAACGCGCGCCGTTCGCTTCACTTGGCGCGCGCTGATTTCGCACCGGTGAAGTGCCGGTAGGAGGAGCAATCGCGCCCTTGCTGAGGCGGTGGCGCCCTTTGTTGCGTTGAACCGGTTCAATAATTTCAATGAGAGGCAGACTTGCCTTAAGTTGTCTTCGTGTTAGACACCGCATTATGTGACGAAGTATGATTTACAGCAGAACACTTGGCATTTGAAACCAATTTTGAGACTGAATTTGAAAAAAATTCTCTTAAAATGAAAGCGAATAAATCCTGCTTATTCCACTATTTCAAATTCGTTCAAATCGTTTTAGTTTATTCTGAACCGGTTTTGACTAATTTACACTTTTTTCTGACCAAAAATTCACAACTTGATTTACCGTGTCAACGACAGGAGACACCGATAAGCCGAGACCTTAAGGCGCTACGCCCCTAAAGTGGTTGACAATTGAGCGTACAATGCGCTATACTAGGGGAGAGCGCAAACCATCCAAACGTTGCAGCATTTCGTTGGAATCGTTACGGGTTGTGCTACGCAGGAAAGGTGAGCAGTTTACTAATAACAGTTGCTTGGGGCTGAAGAGGAATCGAAACCACGGCATGATTGAGGATCGTCATCGTAGTAGACACCGGATTAAATTCGACCAAGTAGGTTTCTGTAACGTGCATGCAAAATCTCTGCACACATGTGTTCATTGTACTTCGCCGCATCAGAAGTGCGGCCGCCGTGACCGCAAATATAGAAAATAATAGAAAGTATTACGACCTGTACTACGTTACAGTGTCAAGCTGTGAAGGGCCAGAGTGTCCAATGGAGCCAACTCTAGACGGTCCTCAAGTAAGGTCATTCGTTTTACTGACAAGAGTGGCACAAGTTTCCCTAGCATTTGTTTGTAAACTAGGAGGCTAAGGTTCACACGAACGCCATTTTTGAAAGTCATGAGAAGACATCAATGAAGAAGCACAAAACTATAAAATAGGAATTAGAATATTAAATCTTAAAGTCCCTCTTTAGCCTAATCACGACGCCTAAAAGGTTAACAACTGCCTTACAAATAAGACAAGACTTGCTAATGATGCACGTTTTTCATCACAGACGGTGTGGGAGATCAGACGCAAGCTCCAACAGAGACCCTGTAATAGTGAGAGAGAGAGCGAGCGGAACTTTATTCAAAGCAAAGGGAGATCTTAGGTCCTCTATGCCTAGGGTCCTACGTCCAGGGTTCCACTGGCGTTGGCTGCCCGCAGGACTTGATCCATGAGCGCGAGCTGCACTCCTTGCTCGCGTATTATGAATTGCTGGCGCCGCAGCGCACGCGAGAGATAAAAAAGAGAGAGCGATGAGGGAGCCAACGGCGGCCGCCGGGAGCTTTTGCTCGCTATCGGTTCTTTTTAGGTCACAATGACTGGGCGCGCGCGCGTTTCGAACGCACGCGCGCCCCTCCCAACGCCGCAGATCCGCGCGCCGAGGGCGCGTGCGAGTGGGTTTCGATAGGGTGGTAGTTTCGAGGAGCAATGTGGTTCGGACTGTCAACATGAAGTACCTCCGCGTCCACCTGTGCACGGACGGAGACGCGCACGAGTAACACGTTAGACAAATTATACGGCACGCATCGCCGACAGGGAAACACGAAACCCAAAAGTGCGTCCAAAATCTTTGCCATGTTAGCTTGATGATTAGTGGAATCACGTAGGTTTGGGCATGTCGCTGTTACATTGCTGTTTCGAGCGCATACACGAGACAAAAACAAGTAACACCGAAGAATACATTCGTTACCTTCCAACAGATTTATTTTCAAAGCGTCGCACTCATATATGTGGGATTTGTGAAAGGCCCGACAACATTCTGGAGAAAGGCACCAAACTTGCAATGGAACCTAGATTTTCTGCTCGAGAATTGTTAACATTAGTCAGAGATGTTTCAATGTGTACTGAAGGCAGTGATATTTAAAGGTGTTTTTGTCAGGTGTTGATGTGGTATCGCGGGCAATGCTCCCCAAGTCAAAAATAACAGCCTGGCTGTCCTTCCTGCAGACAATGAAGGCGGGTTTGTTGTTCTTCCGCATGAGAATTTAAAAGGGAAGGCCAATGCAGCTAATATTATTAATAATATCTGCGGTTTAACGTCCGAAAACCACCATATGATTATGGGAGACGCCGTAGTGGAGGGCTCCGGAAATTTTGGCCACCTGGGGTTGCCAATGCAGCTATTGTATGTGCATTCTTAACTAAAAATGATGTTTTCACTGAAAAAAGTAAAAAGCGAAGCAAAAAAATTATGTCAAAAGTTAAACCACAGCAAACTCGCTCGTGATATCGGAAGTAAAACAGCATTGGTTTTTTTAACTGATCTTGAAGTGAAGACCCATAAGCCAGAATGGTCCTTGCGCATCATCGTGTCAGAATCAGGTACATGGCAAATGTCTGTTGGCCTTTACATTCAAGACAAGTTGAAGTTACTGAGCATAGATGATCTGTTTTTGATGACGAAGAATTCTTAGCAAGTGATCAGTTGTCTTCAAACTGAGCCTTGCAATAACTTGCATGCTTTCTCTATCGACGTCAAATGTGTATATGATTTCTTGCCCCATAACGAGCTGATTTCGTGCGTTCAAGAATGCATGGAGGCTTATGATCAATTCAAATCGATAAATACTGCCGCCTGCGTATTGTTGCAAGGGTTTCGTGACTTTCTATTTGCGTGCCATACCTCCTGAATCTGGTTTAAATATTTTTCTTCAAAAATAAGAAATTCGCATGAGTTCATGCATTGCGCCCATCCTTAGAGGTCTGTATCTTGCCCGCCTAAACAGAAAATTCGGAAGCCAACTTATCAGTTCAAATGTCAAGAACGTGTACCGGTATTTTGACGATTACATTGTTTTCCTGGATAGAACCATAATTGACAATGACGTCTCTCAGCTACTAGACGCTTTTACATAGTGCCATCATACGCTTCTTATCACCCATGAAACACCGGGAATCAACAGCTTCAGATATCATACGCATGCGTTTAACAGGTAACCATGAGTGTTGGTCGTATGAGCATAGAGACAATAAGCCATTCCTGCCATTTTCGTCGAGTCATTCTAAGCTCGTAAAAAGGAGTATAGAGAAGCTGACTATAACGAAGGCGCTTCGCCGCTCCTTCTATCACAAGTGTCAGAGCAGTTTCGTGCGCGGGCCGAGCGCTTGAAAAATGCTAGGTACCCACAGCCAGTGATCACTTCAGTGGCCGAAGGGCTTAAAACCTTCAAACGTGGCCGCCTGAACCCGCTGACAAAATTGCAACAAAAGGAGGGGGGAAAGAAACAACAGTACGCTGTGGTGTCATATGTACACGCTGTATCACACAGGCTTAAGAAGATTGGAAGCACTGCTAACGTCAAGAGCGTGTTCACAGCACGAAACAGACTGTCCAGACTGTGCAAAGCCAGCTACCGGAAAGCCAAGGAAGCTGGGTGTACGACAAAAACAGACATAGCTTTGATGAGTGCGACACCAATGTCGTGCATGCGCCACCGCTAACGTGCGGGAGGAAGTAAACGCCGGCCAGACTGGTCAATATATGAACGATAGCTTGCGGGAGCTCGCCAGCAATGTGCGCAATGGCGCGATGCGGGCCATCTTAGCCTCCACTGCAAGAACTGTGGGTGAAATGCCCCAGTATTCGCAATGCTACATCGTAGCAAGCAGCGCCAAGCAAATGACACGCGAGGTAACACAAGCTGTGAATATCGCTAAATGGCGGACACGTGCGTAAGTCCAACATTAGTAGGTCTAACAAAGAAAGAACTCAATTATCCTAATCACAATTCATGAACGACATGGCGGAAAAGGCAGTAAATATCTTCTCTTAATCTTTTCGTTTTTAGCCGGCTTTCACTTTGCAGTGTTCATCGTTTCCGACGTGAAATGTGACAGTTGCGGTCGTGCGGGATTTTCACCAGTCCCATATATATGAGTGCTACGCTTTGAAAATAAATTTGTTGGAAGTTAGCGCCTGTATTCCTTGGTGTTGGTTCTTTTTGTCTCGTGTGTGCGCTAGAAACAGCAAGTGAACAGGAACATGCCGAAATCTACGTGTTTCCACTAATCATCAAGCTGACGTGGCAAAAATTTTCGACACGCTTTTGGATTTCGGGTTTTCCCTGTCGGCGATCCATGCCGTAATAATTGTCTCACATGTTTCTGGCAATCCGCTCGTGCGCGTCTTCGTCCGTGCACTATTGGATGCGGAGGCACTTCACGTTGACAGTCGGAACCAAATTGCTCATCGAAACTATCACCCTATCGAACCCTATTCTCACGCGCTCTCGGCGCGCGTATCTGCGGTGTGGCGCAGGGCGAGCGCGCGTTCGAAAACGCACACGTGTGCCAAGTCACGTGACGTCAAAAAAAAAAAAGAACCAGTAGCGCGCGAGCGCACCTGGCGGGCGCCGCTTAGCGCCGCTGGCTCCCTCCTCGCTATCTCTTTTTGCCCTCTTGTGTGCGCTGCTACGCCAGCAATTCTTAATACTCTCCCGGATCGGAGCTGGCACAACCCTGTGACAGTAAAAGCGAAACAAAACGCTGCAGTAAAGATACACAATGAAATTTGAGGTTACAGTAAATATGATATTTAATAACAGTATCAGCGCGAAAGAAGCCAAGAATTCAGCTGTGTGATGGAAATCGGAGGTCTTATTTTACTCCAAAATTAGCGAATAGGTTTAAAATAATTTCTCCGAAACATCAGTTGATAGATCGGTCTAAATGAAAGTCTCACTAGCGCGTTACAGCTTGCCGCTGATCGCCAGTTGTTTTGTCGTCGCATGCTGCCATGTTTTAGCCAACTGCGAAAAGAAAAGCGGTTGCAACAATTAAATTTTAAGTCAGCATGAAACGACGAAGGTTCGAGTACACTCTTAAAAAAAGAGTCATGTCTACCTGACTTTCTTTGTGGCAGCCGATGATCAACTTTTTTTTCTAATGATAATCACAATACTCTCGTCGGCGCTCCTGCATGAAATAGATGACTCCCTTGCTCCAAGGGAGTCAGCCATCGACATGCATATACATGGTGATTTAAAAAAAGAAAGCTTTACTGACTGCGACGGATATACAGTTCACTGGTTAGGCGAATGCGTAATATGATATACGGAAACCTACCGGTTGAGAATCTATAGAATGCGATCGTGAAATGCGGAATTACGCAAGCATAATGCGATGACTTCAGTTACATTGTTGCTGAAATAGCACGTCGAAACGTCTACAAATATGCAGGGTTCTGAAAAATTTAAAGTCTTGCCCTCCAAGCGAAACATTCACAGTTATGACAACGTTTGACAATGACAGCGCTAACAAATTTACGAATCTCTGAACGTTTGCAAGTGAGGTTCGTAGATTCCTACGACTGCATGTACTGCAGAAAACATACGCTTACTAGTGAAATGACCATGCATGGTGTTGAATTGTTACACCTTAGCGCAAACTATGAAAGAAATGCATGAATAAGAAGTAGGAGAAAGGAGTAAGGTAGGGGCAGAAAGGTCTGCTTTCTCCTACTTTTTACTCGTGCCTTTCTTTCATAGTTTGCGCTCATAGTTTGCGCTTTCTTTCATAGTTTGCGCTCATAGTTTGCGCTTTCTTTCATAGTTTGCGCTCATAGTTTCCGCTTTCTTTCATAGTTTGCGCTCAGATACGCTCATCGCAGCGTTGCGCAGGAAGGAATAAGGCGCGCTAGAGGGCGGAGCGTAGGAGAGAAGAGAGAGAGGGAGGGGACGCGCATGCTCATTGGGGCTATGGGCGCCGCGGGAGGGATGGACAAAGCCCCCGCCGTAAGAGCTTCGCATCTAAATGTCGCACTACATATGCATCGTAGAACATTACAGTTTACATTCGCAGTTGTATCGTTAACATCAGTGGGTGCTTCAACCACGAATCCGTGCAGCACATAACAGGCGAGGTTTGCCATCGACTCTGGCTCGACAATCAGGTGTCCTCGCTGTCGTGCAGGCGCTCGGACGATCAGCGCAGCAAGGCTTTCGGCGTGATTCGGGGGTACCATCTGGGTCTCGGCAATCCTGCTGGGACACCAGTTTGCGGCAAGTCCAAGGACACTTTGGTCTGTGGTAAGCTACCTAGCTTCAGCACAGCGAACGGTTACGTGTAGCTCGGATGCCCTAAGGTCTTACTAATTATGCTGAACGCCATCGAGGAACGCCTGCTTACCCCTCGACTGCTGTTCACGTGTGTTCATGTCTATTTGAATGATGGACGATCAGTTCCTTCATGCCGTACTGACCGTTCCAGTGAGTCGGGCGCCTCATACAGATGAAGATGAAAGCTGTCTTCTAAGTTTTATTTTCTTCTCAGTAGACTGCGGTAACTACCCCCTACCCTACCACCAGGGGCGTAGCCAAGAGGGGGGTTGGGGGGTTCAAACCCCCCCGAAATTTTTCAGTTTTGCTTGCGTATATATACACGCACACATACAAACACACGCACGAACATACATAAAGTATGGTTGAAGCCCCCCCCCCCCCAAAAAAAAAAAAAAAATTTCTGGCTACGCCCCAGCCTACCACGAATGATTTCTGCAGCTAACGTAGTTTACTCCTGCTTCCGGGATCGGCCGACTTCTGACGAAGCAACGTTGGCACGCGATCATCTTAAGTCACGTCATGTCACATCATAACGATGCCCTGATGACGTCATAACAACCTCACAAATTTCAGCGATTGCTGGCGTCACGATAAGCCGGATGCTTATTTTTTATGTATCACTTCGTGGTGACGCCGATGCCGACGGTCCCCTTTCCGCTTTTATGACGAATCTAAGCCTTTCGCCTTAAAAAGGCGCAATTACCACGTCATCGCATAAGATTCTCTTTCACTCCTCCTGTTCGGCATTTCTGCGACTAAAATAATAAAGCCGTGCTCCTCCGAAGCGTGGGTGCAGGCGTGCGTTCACTTATTCTTTGTGGCGTTCGCCTGATGTGGAGAGGACGGTAATATAGCCTCGCCGGATGGCTTACACTTCGACCAGTAGCACTGATAGTTGGACGAGTTGGTAAGGTTTCATGGTTATGAAACAGCGCAACGAAAAAACACGCTACATTCACAGCTAGGAAGACGCGAAGACAAGCGAGGAAGACAAGAGTCTTCCTCGCTTTTCTTCGTGTCTTCCTCGTCGTCAGTGTTGTGTGTTTTTTTTCGTTGGGCCGTTTCATAATCATTACACCTTGGAATTTTCATACGCGAATGTTTTATGAACGCTGCAAGTTGTTCGCAACATTTAGTGCCGAAGAGCGGAGGCCAATGCAAATATGCGCCAACATGTTGTGAGAATAAAAGTACAGTGAGCTTTGCGGTAAGAGATGAAAGAACTTCGATGTCACACTTAATATAAAGGGTCAATTCTCATTTGGAAACTATTATTGATTAGAGGTTAACCACCTGCGAATACAGTGGTGCGCAGTAAATCGGAGGTCTTGTCGAGGCCGGTAGTTAGCAAGGCGGTTCAAAAAAAATTCACGCCATATCCCCGAAGTGAATGATGCTGGAGGAGCTGACTCGGAGATAATCGGGCACACGTGAATGCTCCCTACAAGTCTTCTACTGTCATATAAAGACGTCACACGTTGTTATAGTAGCGATTGTGGTCAGGTTGTTCTCGAACCACAAGCGGTCGCAGACCTCGCAGATGTGTCCAAACGTGTGGTCGAGGAAACCGCACTTGAAGCGCGCGTCGGTGCCACCAACTTCAAGTAGCGACCACTTTCGTCGCTTGGTCGCTGCATCCCGTGCCCGTATACCTCTTCCAGGTTCTCTTGCCTCCGCTTCCGAGCTGCATCGGCTTCGCGGGCTTGTATCTCGGGATCCGCACGACGCTGACATATATCTGCGGGCACGCAGGATCTCACCGCAGGGTCCTATCGGCGAGCCCGCACTGCTGCTGCTTTGCGAGCCCTCCGCTCCGCCGCCTTGTCTTCTTCGTTCATGTTAATATTATTCAAGCGCTTTGCCGGAGTGCAACGAGCGCCGCATGCTACAGTTGACTGCTATATGTGGTTCTGCCTGTGTTATTATCATCATCAATGCTCTCGAAGAACAAGAAGAAGAAGACTTCTACTTCGCGCGAGCGTGCGCATACTACAGTTGGCTATTCTATATGTGGTTTTGCCCGCATTAATATTATCATCAAGGCACTCGAAGAACAAGAGGAAGAAGACTTTTTGTTCGCCCGTGCTGCGCCTGTAGCGGTCGCCTCTGGAACTAAGGTTACGCGTACGGCGCTGGACTTTGCCCTAGCTTAAGAACCTGGCGAGCCAGCTCCTAAAAGTCCACGGAAAATCTCCAGTGCAACTTGTAACACAGTAGCCACCGCTACACGCGCTGATATGTGATGTGTGATATGTGATATGCATCGTGTTGCGTCATCACCAGGTTGCTATAAAAGATGATTGCGTAGGAAATAAAGGGCAGTGTTTTTCCACGGTATCATGCGTGCTGCTTGTTCCTTCAGCTGCTCTCCGCGAGTTGGCTATGACAGTGGCGACGAAGATGAGATTGTGATCTCCTGGTGCTGCCTGGAACGTCCCCTGTGAGGCTCTGTTCTCTACCGTATATCAGTGAGAATGCCTGGAGTCGGCAAGCTTGAGCCGTTCGACGTGGGAACAACCAGCTGGGATGAGTATCAAGAGCGTGTAGAACAATTTTTCATAGCCAACGACGTCGAAGATGAAAAAAAGCGAGCAGTACTTCTCACCTGTTTGGGACCGGCCACGTATTCATTACTGCGGAACCTGCTGTCACCGTCGAAGCCGTCAGAAACAAGGCTGTCAACGATCCTTGACGTACCGAAGAAGCACTTTTCGACGAGATCATCGGAAGTGGTGGCAACGTTCAAGTTTAATTCAAGAATACGTCATTCTGGTGAAGCGGCTGGGGTTTTCTTCGCTAGCCTGAACAAACTTGCTGACGATTGTGCTTTCGGCTCGTTTCAAGACAGAATGCTTCGTGACCGCATTGTGGCAGGCGTCAACGACGAGGCAATGAAGCGACGACTGTTGGAGTTACCTGATTTGACCCTTGATACCGCAAAGAAGAGAGTTATCGCGATGGGAGCGGCGAACAAAGATTCTCGCGCGCTGTCAACAGCCATGCCAATGACTGTTGCGCCGACGAATGCCGTGTCACGTGATACAGGAAAGCAGAAGCATAAACCAGTTTCATATTTCCGCTGCGGAGGCGAGCATCTGGCGACGCAGTGTCGACATGCAAGCAGCGTCTGTCACAAGTGTCGAAGCAAGGGGCACCTGGCGCGAGTATGCAAGGGCAAGGCAGTTACAGTGACGAGCGCAGGTGGTTCAGCGTTTTTTTTCCCGGAAGCATCAGTCAATCCATGCCGTAGCCGACGAAGAAAGCCGCTCTGAGACACCGGCACCGCAAGTCTACGAAATGTGGCAAGTGCGCGCACCGGATCATGACGGTAGCCCGTACAGGGTTGAGGTGTCCGTGAATGGAACTTCACTCATTATGGAAATTGACACGGGAGCAAGTGTGTCTCTCGTGTCGGAAGAGACCTTTCGCCGCATATTTCCGTCGCGTCGTCTGGAACCGTCAAGCGTCATGCTGAAAAGTTACACCGGTGAGCTGTCCCCGGTGCAAGGCAGCCTGCCTGCGACTGTACGACTGGGAAACCATGAGTGCCGGGACGTGTTGTACGTCGTCCCAGGGCGCTGCCCGTCCCTTATGGGGCGTGGCTGGATAAAAGGCCACAGAATCGAGCTGCGCAATATGATGGACGTTAAGGCTATCACGTCGGTTGAGGGACTGGTCGCTGAGTATGCGAGTGTTTTCGACGACGCCTTGGGAACATTCAAGGGAGTGTCCGCGAAAATAACCATCGAATACAACCCGAAGCCGCGGTTCTTCAAGGCTCGTCCTGTTCCGTTCGCAATGATCGACCGCGTCAACGAGGAACTGATGCGCATGGAACGAGTTGGAGTGCTGCGTCCAGTCAAGACTTCGGAATGGGCTGCGCCTATCGTGCCTATCTTGAAGCGAAGTGGCCAGATTCGGATATGTGGCGACTTCAAAGTCACTGTTAATCCCGTGACAGTGCCTGAAAAATACCCGTTACCACGCGTCGAAGACCTGTTTAGCCGTCTTAGCGGTGGCGAGAAGTTCAGCAAATTGGACTTGAAGGATGCGTATCTGCAAGTTGAACTGGACGAGGCATCCCACAAGCTGGTGACTATCAACTCACCAAAATTAAGGTACCAATACACGCGTTTGCCTTTTGGCGTCACATCTGCTCCTTCAATTTTCCAGCGGGTGATGGAAAATCTGCTACAATGGCTCAGACACGTTGTGGTGTACTTCGACGATGTTCTTGTGACTGGACGTGACGACCAGGACCATCTAACAAACCTGGGCCTAGTCCTAAGCCGGCTGAAACAAGCTGGGCTAAAATTGAAGCTTGATAATTGTACCTTCCTGGAACGACAATTTGAATACCTGGGTCACGTTGTCACGGCTGGGGGTTTCAACCCAACCCTGAAAAGGTAGAGGCCGTGCTGAAGGCGCCTAGACCCGAAGATGTCAAGGCATTACAGAGTTACCTAGGCCTAGTCAACTTCTACCGCAGGTTTCTGCCGGGGCTGTCTAGTGTGTTGCATCCTTTGAACGAGCTGCTTGTGGCCAATGTGTCGTGGGAGTGGCGTGAGGACCACGAACGTGCTTTCCAAAGGAGCAAGGAGCTACTTGTTTCAGCAGCAGTGCTGGCGCATTATGACCCCAAGAAACCCGTGGTTCTCGTATGCGATGCGTCACCGTACGGCGTTGGCGCCGTTCTGGCCCATAGAGAAGACTCGGGGGCTGAACGACCAATCGCATTTGCGTCACGAAGTCTCGCACCAACCGAGCGAAATTACAGTCATATCGACAAGGAGGTTCTTGCGCTCATGTTTGGCGTAACCAAGTTCCGACAATACCTCTGGGGACGCGAGTTCGAGGCTATTACGGACCATAAACCATTACTGGGCTTGCTTTCTCCGGACAAGCGCGTACCTGAGATGTGTTCACCGCGTATCATGCGTTGGGCTCTGATGTTTGGTGCGTATAACTACAAGCTCACGTACCGGCCGGGAGCAAGCATTGCCAACGCGGATGGTTTGAGTCGCCTACCACTACCAGTGTACACTCACCCTGTGGAAAGGCCAGCGGAAGTTTTCATGCTGGAGGCTGCTTATCCTCGGGTGCTACGGTCAACTGTAGTCGCGGAAGCTACTTCCAAGGACCCAACCTTAGCGAAGCTACGAGATGCCTTATGGTCTGGAGCTCAGCTACGCGATCCCGAGTTCAGGTTCTACGCAGATCGAAAAATTCAGATGAGCTTGCAAGAAGACTGTATACTTCTCGGATCGCGAGTGGTCATCCCAAGTGCATTACAGCAAGAAGTGTTGCGACTCCTTCATGAGGGGCACCCTGGAATGACCAAGATGAAGGCTATCGCCAGGAGTCACGTCTGGTGGTCTTCGTTGGACGAGGACATTACCGCTGCAGTTCGCCAGTGTCAGGTCTGCCAAGAACACCAGAGGGTTGCGCGGCGGTAGCGATGACGCCATGGCCGTTTC